>NW_027197568.1:0-58867 GCF_038502225.1 Cherax quadricarinatus
ATCTGGTTGATATGTGCTTCCGGAGACATGCTCGGTGTTATGGTCACACTAAGATCTTTCTCCTTGAGTGAGGTTTGCAGTCTCTGTCTGCGGTCTTCTTTGCCTTTCCCCAGTCTTCATGACTTTGCATTAGGCAGGTTTGAATTCGAGAAGCCAGTTTCTGGACCACGTGTCCAGCCTGTCCAGGTCTCTTTGTAGTCCTGCCTGATCCTCATCAAATTTAATCCTTCCACATTAGCTTCACATCATCTGCGAACAGGGACACTTCAGAGTCTATCCCTCCGAAGTGTGTGTGTGTGTGTGTGTGTGTGTGTGTGTGTGTGTGTGTGTGTGTGTGTGTGTGTGTGAAGATGGGTGTTTGTTATAGAGTGCGAAGGGGGACAGTGACAGAGGGAATGAGGGATTAGTGCACTTCTTGGATGTGGGTAACACTGGCAGGGTGAGAAAAGGAAAAGATGAACCTGAAGGTGGCGAGGAAGAGAGAGAGAAGAAGAAGAGAGAGAGAGAGAGAGAGAGAGAGAGAGAGAGAGAGAGAGAGAGAGAGAGAGAGGGAGAGAGAGTCAGAGAGAGGGAGGGAAGAGAGGGAGAAAGTGGAAGAAAGAGAAAACAGTAAAGAGGGAGCGGGGGGAGGGCGAGAGGGAAGGTCGGGATCAGGAGGGTATGGATTCCTGGAGTTGACCTGGAGAGGGTTTCGGGGTCAACGCCCCCGCGGCACGGTTTGTGACCAGGCCTCACGGTGGATCAGGGTCTGATCAACCAGGCTGTTACTACTGGCCACACGCAAGCTGATGTACGAACCACAGCCCGGTTGATCAGGTACTGACTTAAGGTGCCTGTCCAGTACATGAAGACAGCCAGGGGTCTATTGGTAATCCCCCTTATGTATGCTGGGAGGCGGACATTTATTGTGTTGTCTCTCAGTGTACTTGTGGCGCTCCTGCTTTTCATCGGGGGAATGTTGCATCTCTTGCCGAGTCTTTTGCTTTCATAGGGAGTGATTTTCGTGTGCAAGTTTGGTACCAATCCCTCCAGGACCGTCCAAGTGTATATTATCATGTATCTCTATCGCCTGAGTTCCAGGGAATACAGATCAAGGACCTTCGACCGTTCCCAGTAGTTTAGGTGCCTTATCGCACTTATATGTGACGTGAAAGGTCTTTGTACATTCTCCAGGTCTGTAATGTTACCAGCCTTGAAGGGGGTCGTTAGTGTACAGCAGTATTCCAGCCTAGAGAGCACAAGCGATTTGAAGAGAATCATCATGGGCTTGGTGTCCCTAGTTCTGAAGGTTCTTGTTATCCGTCCTATCACCTTCCTAGCGGATGAGGTAGATACATTGTTGTGTTCTTTGAAGGCGAGATCCTCTGACATTATCACTCTCAGGTCCTTCATATTACTTTTTTGCTCTATTGTATGGTTAGAATTTGTGGTACAGCCTGACACATTTTTAATTTCTTCAAGTTTTCCATATCTGAGGAGTTGAAATTTCTCCTCATTGAACTTCATATTGTTTTGAGTGGCCCATTCGAAGATTTGTTTGATGTCCACTTGGAGTCTCGCAGTGTCTTAATGGAGGTCACTGCCATGGTGATCCGAATGTCATCCATAAAGGAAGACACGGAGCTATGACTTACATCTCTGTCTATGTCAGAAATGAGGATGAGGAACAGAATGTGAGCGAGTACTGTGCCTTGTGGAACACCTTTTTACCATGGCTGTCTGGGACTTTACTCTGTATACTATTACTCTTTGTGTTCTATTTGTCAGGAAGTTGCAGATCCATTTACCAACTTTTCCCGTTATTCCTTCATCCCGCATTTTGTTTGCTATTACACTATGATCACACTTGTTAAAAGCTTTTGCAAAGTCTGTGTATAGTACATCTGTGTTTTGTTTATTCTCTACATCATCCAGGACCTTGTCATAGTGGTCCAGTAGCTGGGACAGACAGGAGCGACCTGCTCTAAACCCGTGTTGTCCTGGGTTGTGTAACTGATGAGTATCTAGGTGGTTGGCTATCTTGCTTTACTGCCACCTTTGTGGAGCAGGGCTATGTCTGTTGTTTTTAGTGTGTGTGGGATGACCCCTGTGTCCATGCTCCCTCTCCATAAAATGCTGAAGGCACACGATATGGAATTCTTGCAGTTCTTGATGAACACGGAGTTCCACGAGTCTGGGCCTGGGGCAGAGTGCATAGCCATGTCATTAACTACCTCTTCAAAATCTTGTGGAGTTATAGTAATATCTGAGAATTTTGGGATGACCAATTTTGGGTTTTGTTCATAAAGAATTCATTTGGATTGTCGGCCCTTAGAGTGGGCAGTGGATCGCTGAACACTGAGTCATATTGGGACTTTAGTATCTCACTCATTTATTGGCTATCATCTGTGTATGTCCCATCCTGCCTAAGCAGGGGCCCAATACTGGATGTTGCTTTTTCCTTAGATTTGGCATAAGAGAAGAAGTATTTTGTTTTTTCTTCAATTTCCTTTATGGCTTTCAGTTCTTCCTGTTATTCTTGTCTCCTATAAGATTTCTTCAGCTTAAGTTCGATATTTGCAATTTCATTGACTAGAGCTTCCCTTCGTATTTCAGATATATTGACCCCACTCAGCAGCTCTGTGACTCTTCCCCTTCGTCTGTATAGGGAACGTCTCTCTCTTCCTAGTTTACATCTTCTCTCCCTTTTTCTTAATGGAATGTATCTTGAGCAGATCTCAAGAACCACAGAATTCATTTTTTCAAGGCAGAGTGTTGGGTCCATGTTGTTTAGGATATCTTCCCAGCTTGTTTCATTTAGGACATGGTTTGCTTGGTCCCATTGTATGTTTTTGTTATGGAAATTGAGTTTCGTGAAGAGACCTTCATGACTGCTCACATTTTGCTGGTCTAGAGCCCTGTGCATACATGTCTGTACCTCTATTATGTTGTGATCTGAATGAATTGTCTTTGATACAGTTATATTATGTATCAGATCATCATTGTTAATGAAGATGAGGTCCAGCGTATTTTCTAGTCTTGAGGGTTCTACTATTTGCTGGTTTAGGTGAATTTGTTGCAGAGATTTAGTAGTTCGTGTGTGTGTGAATTTTCGTCTGAGCTGCCTCCCGGGGTAATCTCTGCTAAAACATTGTTTGTGGATGGTACCACTATGACCCCGCCTCCACCTGCTTCACGTCACCTCACTACAGTATATAAGCCACGTCTACGGCCCTATGCTCCAGGGTCATCAGCTCTCACGATGCATTACTCTAACAGAGTAAAGATCAAACCAGCGAGTGGCACAACCAATGAGTCGTCCAAACTAGCACTTGCAGCTGTCGTTAGTGGCAGGCTGCAAGTCAAATGTAATGCGATTTTATCGCTCAAAGAGGCCTTTGTTGTCGTCTGTACAGACGACACAGAGGCTGAGAAACTACTTACCACCACTGCTACTACCACTCTACGAGACCAGGGATTTCTTGTCTTGACTTCCCCAGCACTGAGGGCCAGGAGAACTGTGTTCCTCAAGCGACTCGACAACCTTATCACTGTACAGGCCACTGAAGAAATCAAGTCATCTATCGAAGCAAAGAACCCTTGGGCCAAGGTGGACTTCATTACTAAAATACCCAATGCTTCATCCATGCTGAAGGTCACCTTCAGTGACGTCAACATGGCAGCCAGAGCTCTCGCTGAGGGCCTGGCTATTCACTACTTCCACATCAACCCAGCCTTCATCGAAGCAGAGAAATTCCAACATATCTCACAGTGTTATAATTGTTACTCATACTTACACACCACAAATGATTGTCCTACCAAGGACAAGAAGTTCTGCTCCACCTGTGGCCGTGAGGGTCATGACTTCAAGAATTGCACTACTGCTTCACCACCTAAATGCTTGAACTGCAAGAATGACCACCATACTCTTGCTGCCAGGTGCCCTACCAGAAGAGACATACTCAAGAAACAACAACAACAAAAGAAACCCAACCCACAAGCAACCACATATTCTGCTATCGCCAAGCTTCAAGCAGACACTACCAAGATACTACATGCCACGCAAGCTGCTCCCACCACTTCCCTGCCAGCACCTACTGCCGACTCCACCAAGATTCTTTGTTGCATTATGTATGCTCATGTACAGAATGCAGCTGAGCCTGGTTCCTTCAACACCACCATCAATGAACTTTTCAAACTAAATAATATGCCTGGCCTCACATTCCCTGCATCACCACCTTCCACTGAGATCCTAAAATCTACTGCAAATATTACCAGCATCACCGCTGCTCCACCGCTGTCACAACCTCCACTAGACACAGAGATGGACCAATCAGAGACCTCTGAGACGTCGGCAAAACCCACCAATGAGAGTCCACTACCGCTTTCATCCACTGCTAGAGCAACTGACCAGTCGGAAATCTCGCTTTCACCAGTTCAGCCACCAGCCAAGAAAGCAAAAACACAAGACACTGCAGATGCACCTCACGGTGCCACTGTCACTGACACTGCTGCACCACAACGGGTCCGATATCTGAAGGGTGTATACTTCTACACAACCAAGGAGTATAAGAACACAATGCTGTCTTCAGAAATCCATCATCACCTCTAGGACGGAACAGTCAAGTATACCTACGACCAAACTGCTACATACACCACTGAAGACATGACCAGACTACTCACTGCCAACACCCAACACCTTGTGGAAGTCAAGTACACCTCAAAGAGGAAATTCAGGATGCTTCAGAATAGGGACCTTGAAGACGGTACCCTCGTCTAGCACGACTATCCATGACCACTCACCCAGCACTTTGCTGTCCGCTAAAGCTGGGGTGTGGCTCCAATCAACCCTGTAACTGCTGCCTCTGCCCGACTGCGCTTCTCTTTGGGGAAGTCAGCGCAAGATAGAAGAAGACGACATCCTCCAACCGGAGGGCCAAGAAAGAAGAAAGATGATTATCGTCACCCCCCACCCGGGGGGCCACTGCCGGGTCACCATCTGGAGAAGACCTGGGCCAGAAGGACCTGCGAATCAACATGAATGAAAATGAACACCAACACACGACACTCCACACAGGAGAGCACAGCGCTAGCACGATCGACACCATGCCTTGCCCTTCTAGGGCAGGGTTGGTGCCAGAGCCCGAGTTTGTAGCTCACAAGATGAGGGGGGTACTTGTGCCTCCTCCCATGGGAGACTTAGGTCTCAGACACTCCCTAGACAGGGAGCCAGTGCCGGGCCACCACTTGGAAGGGCCCGGGCCGGGAAAATACCGGCGAATCTTTAACAACAACAACAACCTATGCTGTACATTCTACAAGATTGATGGACTGAACACATCGACTCCAGGTTGAGGGACTGATTACCTCATTCTCCTCCTCTCCTTACGCCTTCCTCTTTGTATTGGACTGATGAAGCCACTGTGTGGCGAAACGTTTCCTGAATAAAGATTCCCATATGCTACATAAGTGTCTTAATCTCTGCTAAAACATTGTTTGCTATACTCCTCCATTTTAGGTGTCTCAGGTTGAAATCTCCTGGTAGTAAGATGTTTGGGGCAGGAGTTGGGAGATTTTCCAGACAGTGGTCAATTTTCACAAGCTGCTCCTGGAATTGCTGGGAAATTGCATCTGGAGGCTTGTATACTACCACAATGACAAGGTTTTGGTTTTCAGGCTTTACCGCCAATTCTTCAACTACATCATTTGAGGTGTTTAATAGTTTTGTGCAAATGAGCGACTCTGTGACATACAGGCCAGCCCCCCATCCTTGCTGCCTGTGTAGTCTGTCGCATTGGAATAGGTTATAACCTGGGATCCATATTTCGTTGTCAAAATGATCCTTTATGTGGGTGTCTGTGAATGCTGCAAACATTGCATTTGACTCCATGAGCAGTCCCTTGATGTAAGGAATTTTGTTGTATTTTGACAGCTTTAGACCCTGTATGTTTGCCAAGACAAATGTCATATTGGTGGAATTTATGGGGTTTTAATGTACTGGCTCTAATATCTGTTATTCTGGGGTAGAGGCCAATGTCCGTGCCTCTGCTCCAGAAGTGTTTTCAGGTGGTGTAGGATTATTGTCATTTCTTGCCAGTCTTTTTTTCCCTTCTGGCCCTAAAAAACCTCCATCCTTGGAGAGGTTGTGGCTCCTCTCTTTTGTTTCCCATAGTCTGGCTGGCCTGTGTCTTTTAGTCCCCTTTAGATGATGTGCCTGGCGGTATGCATTGTAGCATTTTCTTTCATGGATTGATATGTGACACATTTCTGGGTGAAATAAGTTGCAAGAAGGGAAGTTGCACTCTCCTGTTGTCATGTGGGTGCGGTATTTTTTGGGATGGTCAAAGGTGCATTTCTCACCTGTTTTACCAGATATACCGTGCCTGCAGATACCCAAGGCACAGTATTTACATAGATTGTACTTCTGTTTGTTAGGAATTATTGTAGATGCGTTCACTGCTGGTGTATTTATTTTTCCTGTTTCCTCAATATCTTTTACCCCTGTATGGACATCAGTGCTTCCACCAGGTTTTGCTGGTAGTGTGTCGACACTATTCCCTGAGTCATCATCCCATTTTGATCCATCTCCAGCAGTATCTCTATTTTGAACCTGTGTGGACTGAATAAGGTTGTCTTCAGTGTCCTCCAAGACAACACTAGTACCCTCACGAGCTCTATCTTCTAAGACATCAATAGGACCCTCTGGAGCACTTTCCTCCAGGACAACACTAGCACCCTTAGCACTGTCCTCCAGGACAGCACTAGCACCCTCAGCACTGTCCTCCAGGACAGCACTAGCCCCCTCAAGAGCACTGTCCAAGACAGCCCCGTCCCTACCACCCATCTTTTTTTCCCAGGTGTCATACCATGCAGACATGTCTTTCAAGAAGGATGTTTTATTGGTGTTCTTGTCTTTTAATATAGATGTCATTTCCTCATACAGGTGTATCTGGTTTGGGCAGACCCAAAAACATCTCTCTGAGTTTATGTCAAGTGTGGTCACTAGTTTAAAATCCCTGCATATTCTATGGTACCATTGACCACACAGATGGCAAGCAATCCAGGCCTGTGTTTGTCCCTTACCCTTTCTGCAGACTACACAAATCTTCATGGTGGTGGTCATCTTACAATACTAGACAACTCTTCTAGCTAGCTAGTCTATAATTCCCCGATGTATTTTGTTATTACTGTTCCTGCTGTTGAACAACGGTTTAGTGTCGATGGAGGTAGGGTAGGTAGCAATGATACGGCCATGGACTAGTTTGGCTTTAATTGGGTAGGAGTGAGTACACAACGGGCAATGTGAGGGAATGACCGATAGCCAGTCCGTGGAGGGGAGCACTTGCACCTCTCAAGTCGGTCGGCCGGGAAGTGAGAGTGAATGGGCCCAGCATCCCACCGACCTGTGTGTGCCTACAGAGGGCAGGACTTAAATGCCGCAAAATATGAACTAAGCTGGCAGACGGCATAGGCTGTCTATGCTGACAGTACAGGCTGTCTACATTTGCTCGGCCACGCGCCTCGACAATACTGGTGGGCCCGCAGGTGCAAAAGAATTACTTACACTAGTTACCCCAGAGTGGGACTGACTTTCGCTCATTTGTAAATAAAAAATGGACATAAAATGCAACAGGCAAAAAAAAAAAAAAAAAAAAACTCTCCCATCCTGGGGAAGAGAAAACTGGCCTGCCCGCGCTGTTTCATTGAGGAGAGAGTCCGGAGACGTCAACACTGGAACTAAATCTATGTACAGGTTGTCCGCAGGGCTGAACATCAGGCTTGACTACTCGTCTACGAACGCTGTTGCTCCCTCACATCTGCAAACAATGACTGACAGTAGCATTTCCTAAGGTGTGACATATGACTTGGAGGGCAGCACTGCCCTGACCGTAATACAGGCTTTAAAATAGACACTGGGTGCAAATTCCTACAATAATACTATATCCATGGAATTCATTATACTCTGGGTACCCTTCTAAAATTATTTACATAATTACATGATGTTGTCCACCCTGACTCCATTATCGACTAGCTATACAATGTGTGTGCATTTATACCCATTTCTGCAAGCAAACAATTAGCATAACTAGCATAGGAGTCAGACAAGTCAGTAGGTACGTCAATGACACAGAAATGTACTGTTGTCCTGGGTCGCAGGCCATAAGTATGGAGCCTTACTGGGCCGTCTTCAGTAACACTAGTAGTGGGAGAAGAAGTAGATGAGTTGTCCCTAGCGTTGGTCTGATTGTGGCATTGCAACGCACACGACTCCAGCTCTGCTTCGGCCTGCACATGGTCCACATACTTCATGTGATCAAGGTGGGCTTCTTTGATAGTTCCAGTAGCAATCTCCTTCACCTCAAACTTATTGCCACGGAGCTGTCGGAGGACATGGTAAGGACCCACGAATTTTGGGACAAGTTTGTGCATACCTGGGGTCTGCGCTGGGTTGAGCAACATAACTTTGCAACCTGGTTCCACTTTGCTTTCCTTGGTGAGGGCATTGTGCTCAGATGTGCACCTGTCAGTAGCTTTCATAAGGTTCTCTCGTACCCACTGGAAAACAAGCTGCGTTGTCCGCATCTTTACTACACTAGGGTTATCAGTGTAATAAGTAGGTCTAGGTGGAGCAAACAGAATTTCGTACAGTAAGCGCTTGTCATAGCCATACAAAGCGAAATGAGGTGTCTCACCGATCGAGCTGATAAGGGAGGAGTTTAATGTACACTGGACATCTGGGATAGCCTCATCCCATGTAGTACAACTTGGATTAACGGCTACCCTGAGCACCTCCAGGACTTTGCGATTTGTACATTCAGCAAGACCATTATTCGCAGGGTGGCGTGGAGCTACTGGCTTTGGCGAATGTTAAATCTGGAGCAAAGATCTTGCATTATGGCATTTATGAACTCAGACCCATTGTCTGACAGGACACATGGGCAGGTATGACGGAGAACCACATGCTCACGGAAAGCATCAGCAACAGTCTCGGCAGTTTTATCAGGAATGGGTACTAATTCACTGTACCACGTCAAGTTATCTACCATTACAAGCAGGTGCTTATTTCTCTTCTCCGAGGTCGAGAAGTTCGTCAACAGGTCGACAGAAGTTCTCTCCCAGGGCTCCTTTGTAATGGGATACTTTAGAATGGGGTTAGGACCGGTACCCTTGTGCTGTAGGCTGGCTGTGCTGACAGTACAGGCTGTCTACAATTGAATTTTTTGTAACAGTTCTTCCGATTTGTTTTATTTGGAACGAACCTGTCTGAATCCACCAGAACCCGGCTTTATTTCCACAAAAAGCGTTTCAATCCGCCTATGGAGAAATTTTCTCCAGGAGGGGGGTATCAGCCCCCTTCAGCCCTGAGGGGCCTAGCCCTCTCAGAAGGGGTAAGCATCTTGTTTACTGCTACGGCAAGTAATTGATCCCAGATGCAGTACGAGTATGCGACGTGGTCGCTTTGACTGACGCTCCTTGCAGACTCCAGTGTTGTGAAGTGTATTTTAATAAGAGACAGTCCATCTCTTACCTTAGCAGGACAATTAAGGAAAATACTGCTCCCACCTCATTACCATGGTAAAGATAGTGTACATTGTTGTCTATACTTGAGACAGCAAGAATCAAATATTCTGCTTTGCTTCATCGAGGAAGTGGCAAGGAAGCAAAAAGTACTAGGTCAGCTTTTCCTTTATGTGCAAGGGGCAGTGACGGCGTGTCATGTAGGGAGGTAATGATTAGGGGAATAATCGGGGAATATGGGGGTAAGCAGAGGGAGTCAATAGGTAGGGGACAGGCGAGGCAGTAGGAGGGATGAGTGCGGAGGTAGGTAGGTAGTGTTCGCATCGGTATTGGGCCGTGTGCACGTGCTGCGCAGTAGTTCCTGATTGAGTTGGCTTTTGCGCAGTGTTGACGTGTACTTAGCTCTGTGAAGACCTGTTTGCGCGCTCTCTACGAATTGAAGCAAGATGCCCTCCATCGAGCAACTTTACCAACAGCTTAAAGAAGAATTGAGGATGGCGAAGGTGGAGATTCGGCGACTGACCGAGGAAAACAAGAAGATTCGTAGTAGTCCTCCTGTTTTGAGTCCCCAGGTCAAGAAAGGAAACTGGTCAGTGGCTGGACAGCAGGAAACGAAGTTGACGATCAAGAGGACGAATGGAAAGGTAGAAACGATGAAGAAGAAAGAGACTGCCGTGGAAACTGTTGTGGAAACATCTAATACATTCTCAGTGCTACCCGACGAATGTGAGTCGACTACTGGGAACAACACGACGAACGACACCAAGGAAGGTAAGAATATTGTTGTTGTTGGGGATAGCCAAGTTAGGTATATGGATAGGGCGTTCTGCTTGAAGGACAGGAGTAGGAGACAGAGAGTTTGCTTTCCTGGGGCTGGGATGGAGGATATTGTTAGCCGTCTGGATGACATCAGGAGAGGTAATGGGAGCAATCCTATTATCTGTCTCAGTGCTGGAGGCAACGATGTTGGCAGACGTAGGAGTGAAGACCTGATTAGCAGGTATTGGTCAGCAATAGAAATAATTAGGAGTAAGGGTGGGAACCCTGTCATATGTGGTATTTTGCCAAGGAGAGGAGTTGGAAATGAATGGTTGTCCAGGGCAATTGGTGTCAATTGCTGGCTGGACAAATACTGTAAGGAAAATGCGGTAACATTCATTGACAACTGGGACCTCTTCTATGGCAGAAATGACATGTATGCCAGGGATGGGGTTCACTTATCTAGGTCTGGGGTGGTAGCACTGGCAACTGCAGTGGAGGGAGCTGTTAGGACTTTAAACTAGGAATAGTTAGTGGTATGGGTTTTGGCAGGAAAACAGTGAAGTCCCAGTGTAGTAATATTACGAGTTCTAGGGGAACTAGTAATAAGCAGAACGAGGTAGATATTGAAAAGCCAGGGACTTTGGGTGATAAGAACAGTAATAGGTTTAGTAGAAAAACAGAAATGAGCAGGAAGGGTAAAGAGAAAGGAGAGTCTTTCAATGTTTATTATGCTAATTGCCGTAGTGCTAGGAATAAGATGGACGAGTTGAGATTAGTTGCTAGTGCAGGTAACATTGATGGATTTGCCTTAACTGAGACGTGGTTTAACTCAAAAAGTCGGGACATGCCTGCGGAATGTCATATTCAGGGTTTTAAATTGTTCCAAGTAGATAGAAGTATTGGGAAGGGGGGTGGAGTGGCATTGTATGTCCGAGATCGCTTGAACTGTTGCATAAAAACGGGTATTAAGTCTGAAGTAACACATACAGAGTCTGTTTGGATAGAATTTTCAGATGGGCATGAAAAACTGATTTTAGGAGTGATATATCGTCCCCCAAACTTAGATAGGGACCAAGGGAGACTACTATGGGAGGAAACTGTTAAGGCCACAAGGCACGATAATGTAGTAATTCTAGGAGACTTTAACTTTAGTCATATTGATTGGAATTTCTTGACTGGGAATTTAGAATCATACGACTTCTTAGAAGTAGTTCAGGATTGTTTTTTGAAGCAGTTTGTGACAGAACATACAAGGGGAAATAACCTGCTTGACTTAGTTATGGCAAACAATGAATCCCTTGTTAATAATTTAGAAATTTCAGAGGAAATGGGTGCTAGCGACCACAAATCAATTACATTTAGCATTGAATGGAAGTACGATAGTAGCGATAACTCAGTAACAGTCCCAGATTTTCGCTTAGCAGATTAAGATGGGCTTAGAGAACACTTATCATTTGTTGACTGGGGTAACGAAGTGAGCTATCAATATGACAGTTTTCTGAGCACTATACATGCTGCTCAAAGAACGTTTATCCCATATAAAGAAATTAGATCAAATAGAAATGACCCAAAATGGATGAATAATAGGCTCAAATATTTACTAGGGCATAAGAAAGGAATTTATAGGTGTATCAAAAGAGGTGAGGGTCATCTTATGAATCAGTATATTGACATTAAGAGGGACATTAAAAAGGGGATAAGAAAAGCTAAAAGGGACTATGAAATTAAAGTTGCTAGGGATTCTAAAACTAACCCAAAAAGTTTTTTCCAGGTCTATAGAACAAAAGTTAGAGATAAGATAGGCCCCCTTAAAAATAACTATGGGCACCTTACTGACAAAGAGAATGAAATGTGCTCGATTTTTAATAATTATTTTCTCAGTTTTTACACAGGAAGACACTAACAATATTCCAGTAATTAATTTTTATAGTGGGCTAGAAGAGGATAAATTATGTAACATCACAGTCACTAGTGAAACGGTTGTGAAGCAGATAGACAGACTGAAGCAAAATAAGTCACCGGGTCCTGATGAGGTTTTTTTCAAGGGTTCTTAAGGAATTCAAAATGGAACTCTGTGAACCATTAACTAATATTTTTTAATTTATCTCTTCAAACAGGTGTAGTGTCTGATATGTGGAAGATGGCTAATGTAATTCCTAATTTTAAAACAGGGGACAAGTCGTTACCGTCAAATTACCGCCCAATAAGCCTGACCTCAATTGTAGGCAAATTACTAGAGTCAATTATAGCTGAGATTATAAGAAGCCATCTCGATAAGCATAGCTTGATTAATGATACTCAGCATGGATTTACAAGAGGCCGGTCTTGTCTAACTAATTTATTAACTTTCTTCAGTAAAGCTTTTGAGGCTGTTGACCACGATAAAGAATTTGATATTATTTACTTAGATTTTAGTAAGGCTTTTGATAGAGTTCCGCACCATAGACTGTTAAAGAAAGTGGCAGCTCATGGCATTGGGGGAAAAGTGCTCTCGTGGATCGAGTCATGGCTCACTGACAGGAAGCAGAGAGTGTCCATAAATGGGGTTAAATCCGAGTGGGGATCTGTAACAAGTGGCGTTCCACAGGGATCAGTCTTGGGCCCGTTGTTATTTATAATATATATCAATGATCTTGATGAGGGAATTACTAGTGATATGAGCAAATTCGCCGATGACACAAAGATAGGTAGGATAATTGATTCAAACATAGATGTTATGGAACTTCAGGAGGATTTAAACAAACTCTATTCTTGGTCAGAAAAGTGGCAGATGCAGTTCAATGTAGATAAATGCAAGGTTCTGAAGCTCGGGAGTGCCCATAACCCTAGTACTTATAAGTTAAATGATGTAGAACTTAGCCATACAGATTGCGAAAAGGACTTGGGGGTTATGGTGAGCAGCAACCTTAAACCAAGACAGCAATGCCTAAGCGTACGTAATAAGGCAAATAGATTACTGGGATTTATATCAAGAAGTGTAAGCAACAGAAGTCCAGAGGTCATACTGCAGCTTTATACATCATTAGTAAGGCCTCACGTAGATTAAGCAGCTCAGTTCTGGTTTCCATATTACAGAATGGACATAAATTCGTTAGAAAACATTCAGCGTAGGATGACTAAATTAATACATAGCATTAGAAATCTTCTTTATGAAGAATGATTGAAGACTCTTAAGTTACATTCACTTGTTAGACGAAGAATAAGGGGAGACCTGATCGAAGTGTATAAGTGGAAGATAGGTAATAATAAAGGGGATATTAATAAGGTCTTGAGGATGTCTCTCCAAGAGAGAACCCGCAGTAATGGATTTAAATTAGATAAGTTTAGATTTAGAAAGGACATAGGAAAGTATTGGTTTGGAAATAGGGTAGTTGATGAGTGGAACAGTCTACCTAGTTGGGTTATTGAGGCTGGGACTTTGGGTAGTTTCAAATTTAGGTTGGATAAGTACATGAGTGGGAGGGGTTGGATTTGAGTGGGACTTTCACATCAGAGCTTATTTCTTGGGTGGCATTGAAAATTGGGTTGGGCAAATGTTTTGTTAGTGGGATGAATTGTAAAGGACCTGCCTAGTATGGGCCAACAGGCCTCCTGCAGTGTGCCTCCTTTCTTATGTTCTTATGTAATGTGAGGTCACTGGTGACTACATCTTCACCTCTCATTACTCTACACTCCACTCCACACTACTCACCCTCTCACTACTTTAACTAAACATAAATAAATGGAGAAAAGAGTAAATAACGGGGACATTGAATATTACTATTCTACTCAAACACCGTTTATTATTAAGTCTTTGTACAATAATATATTTGGGAACAGAACATTATTGTGGTTTAGATAAATGGGGTGGTACACATAAGCAGTGAGACAGGGAATACAATCAACTTGACCAAAATTAATATGACTTACAATATAGTTCAGAGGACAGTTCGCCACAGGAACTAATACCTATACAGCACGAGTACTGCTCCAAGCCAGTACTCTGCTCAATGCCTGCAACAGTCTCCTCCAGAGACTTCAGCAGCCTTCTCCCGAGCCCTGCACCCCAGCAGCAGCTCCGCTCGAAGTCTCTGCTCAGGAGCTCTGCACCCCAGCAGCAGCTCCGCTCGAATTTCCTGATCATGCTCTTCCTTGGGCTTTTATGGTGGTCCAAGCACCCTCCACAACGATGTGTACGACCTGACGCCTAGGTCTGACGCCGTCAAGAACAAAAGATCTCAGACGTGGGCGTGGCTACAGACGTTTGCCAAGGCAAGGTGTGACCATATAATTGGTTAAATTAGGTCTCCCCAGAGACCTCACAAGCCCAGCTGAACTACATCACAGGTGTGGGGCGTTGTAGCGTCTTCAGATTACTTTTGACTCTACTGAGAGTGACACTGATGCCAGGATAACCAACAAAGAACACTGATCCGTGCGTTAGTGTGAACAAAGTGTCTCACAAAACACAATAAACACTTACTGAGAAGGGTGATCAGCTTCTTCAGTGATAAGACTGTGAACAATAAAGACAAATCTTGTAGAACATAGTGTACCAGTGTGTGTATTCCTATACTATGGAAGACGTGGACATCCAAGGACACTTCAGCTTCTATCAAGTCACTGATACCTGTCAAGGGTGTGAAGAACACCATAGCTCATGCTACAAGAGCAAGGTGGGTTATAGATTTCTTGTAGTACGGGGGACTGCGCAGATCTTGTGTCGCAAGGAGTTTGTAATCAACCTATAGTCGGCAGTGAGGTGCAGACTTTTGAGTCCACAAAAGTACGTAATTTTGTCAGCAATCAGTGAATGAAATATACTGACATTACACCCCCTAGGGGTAATTTATAATCTTATAAATTATAACTCATTTCAGCCCGTTGAGAAATGACTTCGACAGCTTCTCAAGACCTCGTCTGCAGGGGCGGCTGTGCAGGCGATGATCTGTCTTTCTAAGTTAAGTTTTCCCTATATTTGAACTTTAAGCTTAGGTAAACATTTCGCAAAACCGCTTGAATCCAGCGAAACTGGAAGAATCCATTTAGTGGATCACAGTATATCTTTTTTCTAATAAGCACCTTAACAGTAGGTGTATCTGTATTGCAACTATTTGTTGTAGTTACTGATTTAGTGTTGGATAAGGCGCATAGAGCTCCGTCACTTAGTGAAACCAGTCATAGGATACATTGTTTTCAACGAATCCACTTGAATCCCGTCGTTGGATGAATCTGGGCAAATCCAGATTAGGCTCACTGGGTGATTATGGACTAGCTCATAAAAGGACTACTGGAAAAAATTAAACAGTAATACATGTTCAATTTGATAAAGTATAACTTGCGTGGATGGTGATTTTCCACGAGCCCGCTGGCTATGTGTGTGCGTGTGTGTGTGTGTGTGTGTGTGTGTGTGTGTGTGTGTGTGTGTGTGTGTGTGTGTGTGTGTGTGTGTGTGTGTGTGTGTGTGTGTACTCACCTAATTGTGGTTGCAGGGGTCGAGACTCAGCTCCTGGCCCCGCCTCTTCACTGATCGCTACTGGGTCCTCTCTCTCTCTGCTTCCTGAGCTTTGTCATACCTCTTCTTAAAACTATGTATGGTTCCTGCCTCCACTACTTCACTTGCAAGGCTATTCCACTTGCTGACAACTCTATGACTGAAGAAATACTTCCTAACGTCCCTGTGACTCGTCTGAGTCTTCAGCTTCCAGTTGTGACCCCTTGTCCCTGTGTCCCCTCTCTGGAACATCCTATCTCTGTCCACCTTGTCTATTCCCCACACTATCTTGTATGTTGTTATCATGTCTCCCCTGACCCTTCTGTCCTCCAGTGTCGTCAGTCCGATTTCCCTTAACCTTTCCTCGTACGACATTCCCTTGAACTCTGGGACTAGCCTTGTTGCAAACCTTTGTACTCTCTCTAACTTCTTGACGTGCTTGACCAGGTGTGGGTTCCAGACTGGTGCTGTGTGTGTCTGTGTGTGTGTGTGTGAGTGTACTCAACTAATTGTGGTTGCAGGGGTCGAGACTCAGCTACTGTGTGTGTGTGTGTGCGTGCGTGTGTGTGTGTGTACTCACCTAATTGTACTCACCTAATTGTGATTGCAGGGGTCGAGACTCAGCTCCTGGGCCCGCCTCTTCATTGATCGCTACTGGGTCCTCTCTTTCTCTGCTTCCTGAGCTTTGTCATACCTCTTCTTAAAACTATGTATGGTTCCTGCCTCCACTACTTCACTTGCTAGGCTATTCCACTTGCTGACAACTCTATGACTGAAGAAATACTTCCTAACGTCCCTGTGACTCGTCTGAGTCTTCAGCTTCCAGTTGTGACCCCTTGTCCCTGTGTCCCCTCTCTGGAACATCCTATCTCTGTCCACCTTGTCTATTCCCCGCAGTATCTTGTATGTCGTTATCATGTCTCCCCTGACCCTTCTGTCCTCCAGTGTCGTCAGTCCGATTTCCCTTAACCTTTCCTCGTACGACATTCCTTTGAGCTCTGGAACTAGCCTTGTTACAAACCTTTGTACTTTCTCTAACTTCTTGACGTTCTTGACCAGGTGTGGGTTCCAAACTGGTGCTGCATACTCCAGTATGGGCCTGACGTAAATGGTATACAGTCTTAAACGAATCCTTACTGAGGTATCGGAACGCTATCCGTAGGTTTGCCAGGCGCCCGTATGCTGCAGCAGTTATCTGATTGATGTGCGCCTCAGGAGATATGCTCGGTGTTATGCTCACCCCAAGATCTTTTTCCTTGAGTGAGGTTTGCAGTCTTTGGCCATCTAAACTATATTGTGTCTGCGGTCTTCTTTGCCCTTCCCCAATCTTCATGACTTTGCATTTGGCAGGGTTAAATTCAAGGATCCAGTTGCTGGACCAGGCTTGTAGCCTGTCCAGGTCTCTTTGTAGTCCTGCCTGATCCTCATCCGATTTGATTCTTCTCATTAACTTCGCATCATCTGCAAACAAGGACACTTCTGAGTCTATCCATTCCGTTATGTCGTTCACATATTCCAAGAACAGCACAGGTCCTAGGACTAACGCCTGTGGAACCCCGCTTGTCACAGGCGCCCACTCTGACACCTCGTCGCGTACCATGACTCGTTGTTGCCTCCCTGTCAGGTATTCTCTGATCCATTGCAGTGCCTTTCTTGTTATGTGTGCCTGATCCTCTAGCTTTTGCAGTAACCTCTTGTGAGGAACTGTGTCGAAGGCCTTCTTGCAGTCCAAAAATATGCAGTCGATCCACCCCTCTCTCTCTTGTCTTACATCTGTCAAGGAAAAGAATAACAGAGCGGCTAAAAGAGGTCAATATATCTGAAATGCGTAGGGAGACACTGGTCAGAGAAATAGCAAGCATCGAACTTAAGCTAAAGGAATCTTATAGGAGTCAGGAATCGCGGGAAGAACTAAAAGCCATAAATGAAATCAAAAGAAACCCAAAGTATTTCTTCTCCTATGCCAAACGTCCAGTATTGGACCCCTACTTAAACAAGATGGGTCCTACACAGATGACAGCAAGGAAATGAGTGAGCTACTCAAGTCCCAATATGACTCAGTTTTTAGCAAGCCGCTAACCAGACTGAGAGTCGAAGATCAAGATGATTTTTTATGAGAGAGCCACAGAATTTGGTTAACACAAGCCTATGTGATGTTATCCTGACGCCAAATGACTTCGAACAGGCGATAAATGACATGCCCATGCACTCTGGCCCAGGGCCAGACTCATGGAACTCCGTGTTCATCAAGAACTGCAAGAAGCCCCTATCACGAGCTTTTACCATCCTATGGAGAGGGAGCATGAACACGGGGGTCGTCCCACAGTTACTAAAAACAACAGACACAGCCCCACTCCACAAAGGGGCACTAAAGAAACTGCAGACCGATAGAACTAACATCCCATATCATAAAAATCTTTGAAAGGGTCCTAAGAAGCAAGATCACCACCCATCTAGAAACCCATCAGTTACACAACCCAGGGCAACATGGGTTTAGAACAGGTCGCTCCTGTCTGTCTCAACTATTGGATCAGTAAGACAAGGTCCTAGATGCACTAGAAGACAAAAAGAATGCAGATGTAATATATACAGACTTTGCAAAAGCCTTCGACAAGTGTGACCATGGCGTAATAGCGCACAAAATGCGTGCTAAAGGAATAACAGGAAAAGTCGGTCGATGGATCTATAATTTCCTCACTAACAGAACACAGAGAGTAGTAGTCAACAGAGTCAAGTCCGAGGCAGCTATGGTGAAAAGCTCTGTTCCACAAGGCACAGTACTCGCTCCCATCTTGTTCCTCATCCTCATATCTGACATAGACAAGGATGTCAGCCACAACACCGTGTCTTCCTTTGCAGATGACACCCGAATCTGCATGACAGTGTCTTCCATTGCAGACACTGCAAGGCTCCAGGTGGACATCAACCAAATCTTTCAGTGGGCTGCAGAAAACAATATGAAGTTCAACGATGAGAAATTTCAATTACTCAGATATGGTAAACACGAGGAAATTAAATCTTCATCAGAGTACAAAACAAATTCTGGCCACAAAATAGAGCGAAACACCAACGTCAAAGACCTGGGAGTGATCATGTCGGAGGATCTCACCTTCAAGGACCATAACATTGTATCAATCGCATCTGCTAGAAAAATGACAGGATGGATAATGAGAACCTTCAAAACTAGGGATGCCAAGCCCATGATGACACTCTTCAGGTCACTTGTTCTATCTAGGCTGGAATATTGCTGCACACTAATAGCACCTTTCAAGGCAGGTGAAATTGCTGACCTAGAAAATGTACAGAGAACCTTCACGGCGCGCATAACAGAGATAAAACACCTCAATTACTGGGAGCGCTTGAGGTTCCTAAACCTGTATTCCCTGGAACGCAGACGGGAGAGATACATGATTCTATACACCTGGAAAATCCTAGAGGGATTAGTACCGAACTTGCACACGAAAATCACTCACTACGAAAGCAAAAGACTTGGCAGACGATGCAACATCCCCCCAATGAAAAGCAGGGTTGTCACTAGCACGTTAAGAGACCATACAATAAGTGTCAGGGGCCCGAGACTGTTCAACTTCCTCCCAGCATACATAAGGGGGATTACCAACAGACCCCTGGCAGTCTTCAAGCTGGCACTGGACAAGCACCTAAAGTCGGTTCCTGACCAGCCGGGCTGTGGCTCGTACGTTGGTTTGCGTGCAGCCAGCAGTAACAGCCTGGTTGATCAGGCTCTGATCCACCAGGATGCCTGGTCACAGACCGGGCCGCGGGGGCGTTGACTCCCGGAACTCTCTCCAGGTAAACTCCAGGTTGTCATAAAACTCTAGTATGTTTGTGACTCAGGATTTTCCTTCCCTGAAACCGTGCTGGTTGTCAATTATGCACTTGTTTCTTTCCAGGTGCTCCACCACTCTCCTCCTGATGATCTTCTCCATGACCTTGCATACTATACACGTTAGTGATACAGGTCTCTAGTTTAGTGCCTCTTGTCTGTCTCCCTTTTTAAAAATTGGGACTATATTTGCCATTTTCCACACCTCAGGGAGTTGCCCAGTTTCAAATGATGTTTTGAAGATCTTTGTTAATGGCTCACACAATATATCTGCTCCCTCTTTAAGGACCCATGGAGAGATGTTGTCTGGTCCCACCGCCTTTGAGGTGTCAAGTTCGCATAGCAGCTTCTTCACCTCCTCCTTGGCTATATGTACCTCATCCAGCACTTGCTGGTGTGCCTCCCTGTTCTGATTTCCTGGAGTCCTACTGGTTTCCTCTGTAAATACCTCTTTAAATCTTGTGTTGAGCTCCCGACATACCTCTCGGTCGTTTCTTGTGAATTCCCCATCACCCTTCCTCAGTCTGATTACCTGGTCCTTGACTGTTGTTTTCCTCCTGATGTGGCTGTACAACAGCTTCTGGTCAGTCTTTACTTTTGATGCTATGTCATTTTCATATTGTCTCTGAGCCTCCCTTATTATCTGTGCATATTCGTTTCTGGCTCTTCGGCTAATCTCTTTATTTTCCTGAGTTCTCTGTCTTCTGTACCTTTTCCATTCTCTAGTACACCTAGTTTTTGCCTCCCTACACCTTTGGGTGAACCAAGGACTCGTTCTGTTCTTCCCATTGTTTCTGTTTTCCTTGGGAACAAACCTCTCCTCTGCCTCCTTGCATTTTGTTGCCACATAGTCCATCATATCTTGTACTGGTTTTCCTGTCAGTTCCCTCTCCCACTAAATGTCTTGAAGGAAGTTCCTCATGCCTGAGTAGTTCCCCCTATTGTAGTTTGGTTTTTCCCAGCCTATTCCTGCTACTCTCTCCACTTGGAGCTCAACTATGTAGTCAAAGCACAGAACCACATGATCACTAGCTCCCAGGGGCCTTTCATACATGATACCCTCG
Organism: Cherax quadricarinatus; assembly: GCF_038502225.1. Lineage (NCBI taxonomy): Eukaryota > Metazoa > Arthropoda > Malacostraca > Decapoda > Parastacidae > Cherax > Cherax quadricarinatus. The sequence goes on from NW_027197568.1 coordinate 20,642, forward strand.
ATGTCCGAACTACTCATGGTGAATACAAGGTCCAGTGTTGCTGGTTCATCCTCTCCTCTCTCTCTGGTAGTGTCTCTAACATGTTGATGCATGAGGTTTTCCAGTACCACATCCATCATCTTGGCTCTCCATGTTTCGGGACCCCCATGGGGCTCCAGGTTTTCCCAGTCAATCTCCTTGTGATTGAAATCGCCCATAACTAGTAACTTTGCTCCCCCCATGTGTGCTTCTCTGGCCACCTCGGCTAGTGTTTCGATCATTGCTCTGTTGTTCTCATCATATTCTTCTCTTGGCCTCCTGCAGTTCTGTGATGGGTTGTACATTACTGCAATTATCACCTTATGTCCCTCAGACTGGATTGTTCCTACTAAGTAGTCCCTTTCGCCCGTGCCATCCATTCCTTCCATTTTCTCAAAACCCCACTGGTTTTTAATGAGCAGTGCAACTCCTCCTCCCCCTCTCCTTCCTCTGTCTTTCCTGAGGATATGATATCTGGATGGAAAGATTGAATCTGTTATTATTCTGGTGAGTTTTGTTTCTGTGAGTGTTATTACGTCTGGAGATGTCTCCTTGATTCTTTCGTGCCACTCCTCATACTTGTTTGTTATTCCATCTGCATTTGTATACCACACCTTCAACTTCTTTTCTAAGACTGTGGTCTGGGAGGTGTATTGGAGTTGGGGAAGTGGGAGACCTGGTAAGGTTGTTGCTCTGGTGGTGGAGTTTGTAATGTAGTGGGTGGGGGCATTGGATGTAGCATGGGTGTTTTGATTTAGAGTGTTTGGTTGCACTGGGGTTGACCTGGTTGGGAGGCTTCTATAGGAAGTTGTGAGGGAGGCTGTATTTGATCTTCTTCCTGGGTCTGGGATCTCCTGTCTTTCTTCTCCATCCCCTCTCTTTCCTCCTTTCGCCTTTGTTCCATCTCTCTCAGTTTCTGCCTTTCTTCTTGTGTTCTGTCGTGGTCGAGATACACCTTCCTGTATGCCAGCATATCCCTTAATCGTGCTTTCTCCTGCAGGATCCTGTTCCGAGTCGCTTCTGCCTTGAAGGTTACTTTCACTGGCTGGGTTCTTTTTTTTTACAAACCCCTCTATTCTCCGAAAATTTTCCAGCTGGGTCATGTCGTCTTCTCCTATTGCTTTCATGATGCTTTCAATTGCTTTTTTTTCCCTTTGTTTTCTTGCTTCATATGTTTCCCCTTCAACTTCCTGGAGCCCAAACACAAAGACTGACCTCACCCTTTCATTCTCCCACTGCATATCACTGTGTATCCCCTCATTTAATTTGGTTTCCTCCACTGCAGCTTTCCTTTCTTCAGTTTCACTGGCTAATGTACTTGGGCTCAGTGGCCTGTCATTTTCCCTTCTCGGCTTTCCTTGGGCTCTGTTGTTGTCTGTTTGAGCCTCCACATAAAGCTTAGCTCTTTCATTTACTACAGTCTCCTCTGATGGAGCCTCTCCATGCAGTTGTGCTCCTTCTTTCCCTACTGTCCACTTATTTGTGGCTGAGGTAGCAGTCTCTGTTGTCAATCCCAAAATGTTCTTTAGTTCTTTAGGCTGTTTCAGATTTTTCAGTTCCTCTTCTAAACTCTGTATCCTAGCCTCTGCTGCTTTGACATGCACCTCCCACTTCCTGCTTTCCATATATATCCTCTCTTCCATTCTCATGCTAAGTTCTTCTAGTTTCTTTTCCCATTCATTATCCCTTTTTATGAGCTCTGCTGCCCAATCTTCCTTTGCAGCTTCCTCCTCCTGTCCCTTGGTTTTTCTTGTTGCTCCCTGGCAACCCATTTTTATTTTATCCTGATTGCCTCAGAGTGGGAAACCTATGTAGTTCTGTATGTTATGTTAGTAGTGTGTATGTCAGAGTGTAGGGGGGGGGAGGTAGTGGAGGAACTGTGGCTATGTGGGAGAGGAGTGGGGAGGGGTGGGGAGGGGGAGGGTGAACGAGTGTGTGTGTGTGTGTGTGTGTGTAATTTTGTGTGAAATTATGTGTGGGTTTATTATCTAATGAAAGGTAGGTGGCTTGTGCGTTGTAATGTAGTCTCAGTGGTCCTTGGCTGCCCACAACTTCTTGCGACCTGACCCCCAACCTCCTGGGACTTGACCCGCACGTACTTACAGTGCGTGTGTGTGTGTGTGTGTGTGTGTGTGTGTGTGTGTGTGTGTGTGTGTGTGTGTGTGTGTGTGTGTGTGTGTGTGTGTGTGTGTATGTGTGTGTCTATGTGTGTGTATGTGTGTGTATGTGTGTGTGTGTGTGTGTGTGTGTGTGTGTGTGTGTGTGTGTGTGTGTGTACTCACCTAGTTGAGGTTGCGTGGGTCGAGTCCAAGCTCCTGGCCCCGCCTCTTCACTGATCGCTACTAGGTCACTCTCTCTGAACCGTGAGCTTTATCATACCTCTGCTTAAAGCTATGTATGGATCCTGCCTCCACTACATAGCTTCCCAAACTATTCCACTTACTGACTACTCTGTGGCTGAAGAAATACTTCCTAACATCCCTGTGATTCATCTGTGTCTTCAACTTCCAACTGTGTCCCCTTGTTACTGTGTCCAATCTCTGGAACATCCTGTCTTTGTCCACCTTGTCAATTCCTCTCAGTATTTTGTATTTCGTTATCATGTCTCCCCTATCTCTCCTGTCCTCCAGTGTCGTCAGGTTGATTTCCCTTAACTTCTCCTCGTAGGACATACCTCTTAGCTCTGGGACTAGTCTTGTTGCAAACCTTTGCACTTTCTCTAGTTTCTTCACGTGCTTGGCTAGGTGTGGGTTCCAAACTGGTGCCGCATACTCCAATATGGGCCTAACGTACACGGTGTACAGGGTCCTGAACGATTCCTTATTAAGATGTCGGAATGCTGTTCTGAGGTTTGCTAGGCGCCCATATGCTGCAGCAGTTATTTGATTGATGTGCGCTTCAGGAGATGTGCCTGGTGTTATACTGACCCCAAAATCTTTTTCCTTGAGTGAGGTTTGTAGTCTCTGACCCCCTAGACTGTACTCCGTCTGCGGTCTTCTTTGCCCTTCCCCAATCTTCATGACTTTGCACTTGGTGGGATTGAACTGTGTGTGTGTGTGTGTGTAGAATAACCACTGTGAAAAAATAATGAAATTCCAAGCGCTTTCGTGATTACTCACATTATCAAGGAACTGTGAAAATAAAAGATCAACAGAAAGGGATATAAGGACGAGACTGCACCTTTTCATGATGATGAGCCGAAGAAGGTTTGTTAAGGTAGTTTGGACATTTAGAGAGGAATGAACGAAATAGATTGACTTCGAGAGCGTGTAAATCTGTAGTGGAGGGAAGGCGGGGTAGGGGTCGACCTAGGAAAGGTTGGAGAAAGGGGATAGAGGAGGTTTTGTGTGCGAGGGGCTTGTACTTCTAGCATGTTTTCGTTTGCGGTTTAGATAGGAGTGGAGACAAATGTTTTTTTATGATTTGATGTGCTGTTGGAGTGTGAGCATGCTAACATTTATGAAAGGATTCACGGAAACTGGTTAGCTGGACTTGAGTCCTGGAGGTGGGAAGCACAGTGTCTGCACTCTGAAGGAGGGGTGTTTTTGTTGCAGTTTTATAAGTGTAGTGTAGGCACTACTCTGGCAACACAATGATGGAGTGAATGATGATGAAAGTGTTTCTTCTTTTTCGGGTCACCCACCTTGATGAGAAATGGCCCATGTTTTAATGAAAAATAAAATAATATAAATATATACACAGAGTCTCCTTTAATCCCCTTTTTCCTCTAGGATTTACAGTATTACTGAATGGCAGTAAAAATGTGATATAGATCGTTAATGATTCTACCGTAAACAATAGGATTTAAGTCCAATTAACCAACGTGTGAATCAGCAACTCAGAATGAAGAGATTGTAAACTTTACATCCACTGTTTTATTGCTGACTAGATGCGATGCTTCCCGTAACTCTTCGTTTACTGTTGCTAACACAACATTCTAAGTTTTCCAGCGAATCGAACATAACAGAAAAGAATGGCAGAGCTTCGCAAACAATACCTGGATGTTGATATTCAGAATATCTTTGTTTTAGCTGACACAGACGAGCACTGACGCAATTTTTTCTTGCAATGAAAACAGTGTGTCAGGGGGGAAATTTTCGGATCTCTTCCATTTCCAGTTTTAAAAAGAAGATGGCTATCGTAACACTCTTGTTTTAAATATCCTTCTGCCTCGTCAGGAATATCTGGTGATTCAATTAAAAGTAGTTTTTCATTTTCGACACTACAGAACTGTTAATATTAATGCTAGTTGATGTTAAAGTTAACGTTGAGGTTGAAGGGCACTGAAATTAACATGACTGCTAATTTTAAATAGTAGCCTCGCCGACTTTAATGAAAAAAAAACTGATTTAATATCAGGCGCCCGTAAATGTGTGTATAACAGAGGAACACGTATACCATGATTATAATTTTTCCAACGAAAAATATATATTGTTTAAATAGGGTCACAACTGCTATATTTTTAATTAAGGAAAGCGTATTTTAGATTAGGTTATTTTATTTAATTGTAGGTTAGGTTAGGAAAGATGTGGTAAGATAATATTAGGCTTGATTAGGCTACGTAGGTTTATGTTAAGATATATTTATTTATAAATATGTGTTTTTAAGCACAAGTAAGTTTATTACATAAACTGAGAGTGTGTGCAACGTTTATCTAAAATTTTATATTTCTAAGTGCAAAAATGTTCTTCACGGAAATTATGAGTTCCCATATATTCATTATTCAACAGTAGGAAAGAGTTTTGTTTTACGTCCTGTGTAGTCTAGTGGTCTAAAGCGTCATGCGTCATGCGTCATGCGTCATGCGTCAAGCGTCATGCGTCATGCGTCATGCGTCATGCGTCATACGTTTTCTCTTACCATGAGGTGGACCAAAACAGCATGGGTTCGTCTCCTTGGCTAGTGAAAGTGAAACTGAAGAAAGTGCAGTTATAAAACAAGATAATTTATAAAGTTAAGGAGAACGTAGAGGACTTATAGTTGAATAATGGATATATGGGAACTCATAATTTCCGTAAAGAACATTTTTGCACCAAGAAATATAAAATTTCATATAAACGTTGCATGCACACTCAGTTCGTGAAATAAACTTACTCGTGCTTAAAAACGTATAAAACACGAACGAGTGATATTGATCAATAACAACACTGCACTAGCCAAGGACTCGAACCCATGCTGCTTTGGCCTGATTCATTGTGGGCGAAAACGCATGACGCCCTAATCCACTGGACCATACGATCCTTAAGAGTAGGACATCCAGCGGAACTGGATGTTGTACTCCCTACCCAAGAATGAATGTACAAATAATTTTCTAAAAAAAAGCCTATTACCTCTACAACAGATCACAGCAAAGAGACTGAATACTTCCTGGCTAACACCTAGCATCCTCAAATCCACAAATATGAAAATCAGTACAGAATGGGTCAAATAACTAGAGAACAGTCTAAACGTTACTCGTCAGTATTTACCAGCCTGATAAGAAGATCTAAAAAATTATATTATGAAAATAGTTTACATAACATCAAAGGTGATATGGAAAATATCTGGAAAACTCTATCTGAAATTCTTAGAACTAAAAAGTTATCCAAAAAAGAAACAATCAAACTAACAAAATCAGATGAACCCCTACTCACACCTACAGAAACAGCAAACAGACTCAATGTTTTCTTCTCAGCCATAGGAAAAAGATCTAGCGAACAAAATACCAAGCTCAAACACCCGTCCATCCGACTACCTCATAGATACCTACCCTAATACACTATTCCAAGCTCCAACCAACCCACTAGAAGTTTCGCTCATCATCAACACCCTTAAAAACAAGGCAGGAGACATAAACAACTTGCCTGCTTTTATGTACCAAAAAGCTTCTCAAGTATTGTCACCAATTAGTGCAATGCTCTTTAACAAATCCATTGAATCATCTACCTTCCCAACAATCCTCAAAATAGCGAGGGTCACTCCGATCCATAAAGGAGGTGACCAAGCTGACTTGAATAACTATAGACCAGTATCTAACTTACCACTGCTCTCTAAAATCTTTGAAAAATTAATTCATAGACGGATCTATTCCTACCACGTCTCACACAACATATTAAACCCTTGTCAGTTTGTATTCAGGAATAATAAAAACACAAATGATGCTATCATACACATGCTAGAACTAATACATACAGCTCTCGAAAAGAAAGAAGTCCATGAACTGCTGTACTCTAAATATGGTATCAGAGGCCACTCCCTCAACTACCTAAAGTCATACCTTAGTAGCAGAAGTGAATATGTGAACACAAATGGTGCAAACTCTTCCACCCAACCAATCACAGTAGGAGTCCCACAGGGAATGTCCAAGGACCACTCCTCTCTCTCATCTACATCAATGATCTACCGAATACATCGCAGCTACTCAAACCCATATTATTTGCAGATGACACTACATGCGTCTTCTCCCACACAAACCCAGTCATACTAGCCAACACTGTCAATGCCGAACTGCAGAAAATATCTGCCTGGATGATGACTAATAAACTTACCCTGAATACTGATAAAACCTATTTTATTCAATTTGGAAACAAAGCTGCATATGTTCCACTTAACATAACGCTAACGGATCACCAGTCACAAGACTCACAGAGGGAAAATTCTTAGGTATCCACCTTGACAGTAGCCTTAAGTTCCGGACACACATACAACAAATCACCAAGAAAATCTCCAAGACACAATCAGCTCTCCTGGCACTGTACCATTCACTCATATACCCTTATCTCACATATGGAATTTGTGCATGGGGATCAGCAACATTAAATCACCAAATCATTGTCCTCTTCGCTTTTGGGCCGGGAGGATCTACTGCGCAGACGCTCCTCAGTTGCCTGGCTGCAGTGGTGTGAGGTGGTGCTTGTCACGCCTCTGCTGTCATACCAGGAGAACTACCATTAGTCAACATGGCGTTCAGTCATAGACGCAGAATCAACACTGTAGAAATTGAGCTTCTCCGAGGGAAAATATCGCCTGTTTCGGCGCAAGTATCACTACCTAAGATCATCAGAGAGACGTATGGCATTCAGGATGGAGAGTTATACGGGGTAGCTTTAAATGGAGCGCACAGGATTTTTGTGAAATTCCTCACAGCAACGGTCTACGAATCATTGGTCAATCGTTTTCAGGATGTAAGTGTTGATTCTATGCCAGCTGTTCATGTGAGGATGATTGACGTATCCAGGCATTACACATGGATCAAGCTTCGTAATGTTCCCTTCGAGGCAGATGAGGCAGATATTAAAGGAGTTTCTGAGATATATGGGACAGTTCATTTGGCCCAGCACGGTACGTGGGTGACGGGAGCCTACACAGGTCTGCCGGAGGGCACCTTAAACCTAAAAATGACATTGCGACACCCCATACCATCCTACGTGTACCTTCAGGACTTCAGGACGCAGGTCATGGTTTCGTACGCCGGGCAAAGACGTACATGCCGTCTATGTGGGGAATGTGATCACATAGCAACGGCGTGTGGGAAGCGGCAATGAGTGCCTGGCCCAGAGGGGGAGGCATCCGCTCCTGCAATGGAGGAAGCAGATGGGAAACAACGATGTGAGGGAGGGCGTGGTCGTCTATGGAGCGAGATAGTGGATGAGGCGCATATGGCTGGGGGAGAGGGTGAGGCCCTCGACCAGTTAACTGGCCCAGAGACTCTTCCACAGGTAAATGTCGAGCAGAAAGTATAGGAGAAAGTGTTGGAAATTGAGGAGGAATTGGCTGAGGTGTTAAGTCTTTGTCACTGCCTGAGGAGGTGGCTGCACCTGAGCGGGTAGTAGATGATGAGTTGACGGCTGAGGTGCGTCAGTGACAGGAGAACCATACATACTACGGGATTGACAGCATGGCAGAGGTGTCACCGGGATCAATGAAACAATGTACAGTGGAAGTAGCGGTCCATTGTGAGGCATCCCCAGACCAAGCTATGGAGGATGTGAGCATTACGAGGAAGAGGGCTGCTACATCGGATTCAGATGATGTCCTAACGCCAGCGCAGCGGCCTGGGAAGCAGATTTGGGCAGAAGATGAAGGTAGTGGTTGCCACGACAGGAGGCACCGAAAGAAGGGGGGGAGAGAGAAGTGAAGGGGACAAGTGGAACTACAAGCTCAGGCGCCCCTGGGAAGAGTGGAGAGAGGAGGCAGGGGTGGAAACTTTAAAAAGGCCTCCAGTGTATGACAGTAAACGTTAACGGTTATCTAATAGTGTAAAGAGAGAATGGTTTAGAACGTTTCTGAATAAATCTAGAGTGGATGTTGTGTTCCTTCAGGAGCATAATTTTAAGGAGGATAGGGTGTTGGAGGTGGCAGGGTTTCAGGTGGTAACCCTGCCATCTGCCCATTTAAAAGGTGTGGGTGACTTAATTAGGGAGGAGAGCCCGTTTGTTTTGCAGAGTAGTGAGGGGAAGGGGGGAAGGGGGGTGGGGGGAAGGGGAGGGGTAGGGGGGAAAAGGAGGGGTAGGGGGAGGGGAGGGGAAGGGGGAGGGGGAGTTTGTTGCCCGTGGATGGTTGGTGGATGGGCAAGCGTGTCTTTTGTAAGTGTGTATGCACCTGCAGAGAATAACATACAGGTGAAACAGGAGTTTGTGTGTGTGAAGATCTTGTGTTTTTCTTATGTGCATTACCGGAGGTGGCACTAGTAGGAGGTGACTGGAATTGCATTATTAGGAGGGCCGATGTAGAACCGAAGGGGGCAGGCTATGTGTCTGTGACCCAAAGAGATTTAATGAGGGATATTCAGTTACGGGACGTGTTTGAGGGGAGGGGAGTGGGAGACAGAGCATACGTTTGTTAGGAGAGGGTATGCAGCGAGGTTAGACAGAGCGTATCTTTCTCAAGGGGTTGTAGTACAATCTTTCAAAACTGTTGAGGTAGCATTGTCGGATCACAGAGCAGTGGTGGTGGAGGTAGGGTGGGAGGCGCTTGCGGGAATATACAGGAGTTACTGGAAATTAAGTATAAGTGTGTTGAGTGATGAGGAGGGGTTAGAGGAATTTTCTGTCTTTCGGAAGGAGCTTAGTGAGGACGCACAAGGGGTGGAAGATGTCGTGACATTGTGGGATTGTGTCACTAAAGAAAGAATTAGGAAATATAAAGTGAAGGAGGGTTAACGTATAAATAACTTAAAATATGGACTTTCAAACTATTTAGAGGACAGGTTAAGGGCTGTTATGGGCAGGGGGCTGCAGGGGGCAACTATCCTATGATGATATTGTCGAAGTAAAGGGGAGACTGAGGGAGTTACAAAACGAGAGGTTTCAAGCGGCAAGGGTGCAGGCAGGGTAGAGGAGGTGCTTTGGGGAGACAAACCATCGGCATGTGTGTTGCGATGTCAAAAGCAAAGGCAGCTGATTACAGCTATCCCAAGGTTAGAGGTACACGAGTCGGTGGGAGGTTATAGGGTAGGTCAGGAGATAAGGGTTATGAAAGGAATGTGTGCATATGCGGATAAATGGTATGAAGGGTATTAGACAAGTGGGTATTAGACAAGTGATGTGGCTTTAGAGGTGTGTGAGTATGTGACGTGCAATTTAGGGAACAGTGATAGGAAGGCATTAGGAGGGGTAATTACGGTAGAGGAAATAGAGATGGCATTAAGGGGAATGAGGAAGGGCAAAGCACCAGGAATAGGCAGTCTCCTGGCTGAATTTTACCTACAACATTGGGGTTTGATAAGGGGTTTCATTGTCAGGTTATTAAATCAGATGAAGGAGAAGGGTGAGATGGGGAGAAGCAAGCAACAGCAGTTGTAGTGTTGGTCCAGAAGGGTAAGGGGCAGCACACCCTCAAGGAGTACCGTGCCATATCACTGCTATGTGCAGATTATAAGGTGTTTGCTAAAGTCTTGGGTAATTGATTCAAATGTGTTGTAGGGAGAGTGGTTTCGAAAACGCAGTTTGGATTGCCTGGTAGGTCGATGATTGAAGGTCATGGGATACTGAGAGGTTTTGTGGAGTCAAAAGGGAGGGAGGGAAGCGGCATTGTTGGCTCTAGACTGGCAGGGGGAATATGACAGAGTGGAAAGGGGAGCATTGGGGGCTATACTCAGGAGGCAGGGTTATGGGGAAGAAATAGCTAATTGGGTAACCACGTTGTACAAAGGAGCCGAGATGCGGGTACAGATAAATGGATGCTTGAGGGAAGAGATTGCAGTGGGAAGGGGATTTAGGAAGGGGTGTCCCATGTCACAAATATTGTTTGCGTGCATTCAGGGCCCCTTCTATAGAATGGTTGAACGTAGTGTATGTAATAAGAGGGGGGGGGGGTGGAGGTAGGGAAAGTATGGCCTGGATTAATAGGACATGTAGATGATACAACCATCCTGGTTCGGGAGGGGATGTCGCTGGGGGTTTCGGATGATGTGCAATTGTTTGGACTTGCAACAGGAATGCAGGTAAACAGTGAGAAGTCAATGGTCATGGGGTTGGGAGACTGGGTAGGAAGGGGAGAGGGAGATGTAACGCTGTGAGAAAACAGTGTCTTTAAAAATTTGTGGTATTATCTCTAGGAATGACCTGGACGCGGCACAAGAGCAAAACTCGAATTAGTTGTTGGAAAGGATCCTGGGGCGTCTGGGTGCATTAAGACCTCATCATCTGACGCTCATGCAAAGAGTAATTGTCATAAATGTATTATTGTATAGTAAGGTTTGGCATGGAGTGGCCGTGTTCCCAATAACAGGGACACGATTGCGGGGATTCTGAGACGGCTGTTTAAATTCTTGTGGGGTTCAAGGAGCGATTGGTTACGGAGAGAGATTGTAATGTTGCCTGTGCGTCAGAGTGGGTTGGGGTTGATGGATCTGAGAATAAGGGTTAAATGTGTGTTTCTTAAATGGGAGGTTTTGTGCGAGGGAGTGAGGGGGGGGGGAAGCTGAATAAAGTACATGATAGGTTGGGAAAGTTGTATGGTGGAGAGGGGTTGAGGGAATGTGAAATCGTTTTGCAGGCTTTGATGTTGGTTAGAGAACCGAGGAAAATTCTAATAGGGGTTTTGTGTAGGTTGCTTGCAGGAAGGATCGCTGTCCCAGTAGAGGGGTTGTTCCCCATGAAGTTAAATCCTAGGGCGTGTGAGGTAATGTATCGTTTTCTGCACGGCATCCTGCAGTCAGGAGAGGTACTAAGAACCAGGGCGGGAGGTGCGGGACCTGTGGTGGGGATGAGACGACGTTGCATGCAGTATATTTTTGTGAGGAGTTGGAGGGTGTCAGGTGTTGGTTAAGTAGGGTGGTACAGAGGGTGGGGGGCCACGGGGTGTCGGTTCTGCATGCACTAAGCCTAAATATGGGAGGGTTAGACGAGGGTGTCACAAGAGCTTTGGATTATATCATGGTGGATTATATATATATATATATATATATATATATATATATATATATATATATATATATATTATTTTTTTTTATTATCACACCGGCCGATTCCCACCAAGGCAGGGTGGCCCGAAAAAGAAAAACTTTCACCATCATTCACTCCATCACTGTCTTGCCAGAAGGGTGCTTTACACTACAGTTTTTAAACTGCAACATTAACACCCCTCCTTCATATATATATATATATATATATATATATATATATATATATATATATATATATATATATCGTGGGTGAAGAGGGGGAGGGTGGTTTGTGAGGTGCGGCGGCGGGTACTTGCGGTAATATTTTATCGTACGATGTGTCGTAACAAGGAACTGTATGGGAGGAGGTGGGCACACGATTTTTCGGAAGGATATAGAACGCTAGCATTAGGGATTCTCGTGAATCTGTGAATTGGGACGAGTGAATAAAGGGTGGGGGTTTTGGGGATTATATATATAGAGAAGGGAGTCAGGGGGTCACAGTGGGGTCGCCTCCTGGGGGGGGGGTGAGAGTGACGTGAATGTGGGTCCATGCCCATCTTAATATACTAAGTGTGATTGGTGTTATGAATGTTGGCGTAAGACCTTGCAGGAGTATTTGGGTTTATGTAGACTGTGCATATACAGCCTTGTGGACATGTTCACGTGCGATATGTTTATTGCGTTTTGAGGTGTTAATTTGTTGTTATTTATGAAGTGTGTTATGGCTGTTTATGTTAGGATATACTCCTTTATTTATTGTTTGGTATACTGTGCATTTCTTAGACACATTGCCCTGACAAAGGGAGTTTGTATTGATTGTACTTCATTTTCTTTTTGTATTATATAATGCGCTGTTTCTGTAGACGAGGGCGGAATGCATGAGACTTTCATTATTTTGTAATGACTCGATGAGGTTGTAGTGAGGCACGTATGTATGTTTTAGAGAAGTTCCTGTATCGGGGGTTAGTTGGGGAAGAGTATGTAATTGTTTGAATGAGAATATGATGTAGGTCATATAGTTTATTGACTAATGTGAAGGTTGTGATTAATTGATATATTTTCTCATGAATATTCTTTCTACTGTACTGAGCCTTTGTCATATGTCACAGTAATACTATGTAAACTATATATACTTGAAAGGATTTCGATTCAATGGATGTTTACATCATTCATTATTTGACCCTGTTACAGAGGTCACCTGTAAGTTATGTCCTTGTTAGGTTTCTTGTGAAATAGGGTTCACATTACCCATTCTTCTTAATGTTACGTCTGTTATATAGCAATATTTGCGAGTGTATGTGTGCAATCTCTTTGTGTCAGTTAATTTGTGTCATTTTTATTTTGTCAGTGTACGTTCTGCAGGATTGAGATCCATAATGTATTCATTTTAAATTTTATTTAATTGGTTTTATGTTAAGTTGTATTGTTTTTAAATAAAATATAAAAAAAAATCACCAAAGACCTCTAATAACCCAGTAAAAGGCAGCAGTCAGAATGATAACAAATTCCTACTCCCGACAGCATACTCCCCTAATTTTCAAAAGCCTAAATCTGCTCACCATTAAGAACATCCATACTTATTCATGTGCCTATTACATACACAGAACAATACACGCAAATATAAACCCTCCAATCAAAATTCTCGTCACCAACCTTAACAGGACACATGACCATAACACAAGACACAGATCTCTTTTTGATGTACCTCGTGTCCATCATTCGCTGCCTGGATGAGGTAGAATGCGGTCGTGCTTTGCACCCCTCTTCTGTTTACCCAGACGAGCTACTCAGAAAACAATATGGCGCTAGGTGTGCGCCGGAGAGTGAATACTGTGGCTATTGAACTCATTAGTGGGGCTTTAACGCCTACGTCAGTCGAGGTGTTATTGCCCAGAATTATAAAAGAGACGTACGGCACCAGAGAACGAGGATTTATATGGAGTGGCACTAAATGGTGTTTATAGAATATTCGTGAAAGTGATAACAGCTCAAGTGTACGAGGCATTCGTGGATCGTTACCAAGATGTTAGCATTAACGTAACACCAGCATTGAGGGTCAGGTTGACGGATGTATCAAGACATTATTAGTGGGTCAAGCTCCGCAACGTGCCTTTTGAGGCTGATGAAGCAGATATCAGAAGATATGGGACTGTACATCTAGCCCAACCTGGAAAATGGGTAAAAGGAGCTTACGCAGGATTTCCTGAGGGTACTTTTAATCTCGAGATGACGGTGTGACATCCTATACCCTCGTATGTATATCTCGAGGAGTTTAAAACCCAGGTAATGGTGGCATATGCCGGGCAGAGGTGCATGTGCTGACTGTGTGGCGAATATGACCATATGGCGGCAGATTGTGGCAAGCGGAATTGGGCTCCTGGGCCGGCAAGAGGCGGAGCACCTGCGCATGAGAAAACGATGCCTGAGGAACAACGGAGGCAAGGAGGAGGGCATGGTTGCTTGAGGAGTGAAGAGGTTGTGGCTCCTCCCGTGGAATCGGAAGGGGAGGGACGTGGTGATTCATGAATCACCCAGCCCATTGACAGTACAGTTGTTGAGTGAGGAGGTGCAAGTGGGCGCAGAAGTGAAAGCTATCACGGAGGAGTTGGCGACGGTGTTACAGGCTATGTTACAGTCTACGGAGGTGGAGAGTCACAGCGAGCATGAACCTGGGATCGGGGCGGAAGGAGGGGTGTGTGGGAGGAGGGAGGACCAAGTGGCACCTGTGATGGACAGTGCGAGTGCCATGGAAGGACATGGAGGCGAATTCAGGGTGGTAGAGGTGGAAGTCCATTGTGAGGACTCCCAGGACACAGATATGGAGATGGAGGGGGCAACGAGGAAAAGGTTGGCATCGTCAGATTCAGATGATGTTCTGACGCCAGCGCAAAGGCCAGGGAAAAAGGCATGGGGTTATGGTACCCAGAGTGACTCTAAGAGAGGGCCGCAACAGAAGGGGAGGATGGTTGGTAAGGAGGGTGGAATATGTGGCAAAGGCAATGCCCAGGGGAATGGTCAGAAAGAGAAGAGTCTTGAAATGAGGAGGAGACACCGGGTCAGGCAACTGGGGGAGGGGCTCCAACCCACCTCTAGTCCTGTGTGCCTGATCCACTATCTCACTCCTCAAAACACCACGCCCTTCGTCCGATGGTTGTTCCACACCCGCCACCTTTGAAGCCGGGGCTGAGACGTCCACCACAGGTCCAGGCACACGTCTCCGCTTGTTACAGTTCGCTGCTATGTGATCATACTCACCACCTGGATACATAATCATGACCTGCGTCCTGAATTCTTGTAGATAAACATAGGACGGTATTGGGTGTCTCAAAGTCATTTTGAGGTTGAAAGCACCCTCTGGCAGACCAGCATAGGCGCCTGCCACCCACATACTATGCTGGGCAAAATTAACTGTTCCATACTGTTCGAAAATTTTCCTGATGTCCGCCTAGTCCGCCTCAAAGGTAACGTTGCGTAACTTGATCCACGTATAATGCTGTGAAACATCAATCATTCTCACACAGACAGCTGGTGTGACAGTAAGACTCACGTCCTGAAACCGGCTGACCAACGCTTCATAGACCATTGCCGTAAGCAGTTTTACTAAACTTCTATGGGCTCCATATAATGCAATGCCATATAATTCTCCATCTTGTATGCTGTACATCTCTCTGATGATCTTTGGTAATAAGACTTGCGCAGAACTAGGCGTAATCGTACCTCGAAGAAGTTCTATGCCAACAGTATTAATCCGGCATCTGAGACTAACCGCCATTTTGACAACAGCAGTTCACCTATATTGTCAGCAGAGGTGCGACAGCACCACCTCACACCACTGCAGCCAGGCAACTGACGAGCATCTGCACAGCAGATCCACTCGGCCCAAAAGCAAAGAGGACTCTGCAAGGAGTTTTGTGTATCTATACGCTTGCTTTTGCGCTACCCTCCACAGGATGGACATGGGGAGCACAATAAACTAACCACTTCCGTGGCAAAATTTAAATCTAATCTTACCCTCCAACCCTATAACCACCTACCCCTCACCTACCAGTTACCCCTTACCTCACCTAACCCTCACCTACCCATCACCCACCACCTCATCCACAACTTAATCCACCACCTCACCCACTACCTCACTCACCCCTTACCCACCACCTCAACCACAACCTAACCCACCTTCACCCACTACCTCACCCACTCACACTCCACCTCTACCACCACAACACCCCCCACCTTCCTAACTAATTGCCCCTCCCTCACTACCACACCCACCAACTAACGCACCCCTCACCTGCTCTTCCCCACAACCTTCCCACCCCTATCCCAACATCCCTACCCACCACCTCCCCCACCATCTCATAAACCACCTTTCCCATCTCTCACCCACCATCTCACCCACCGCCTCACCCACAACTTCCCTCACCACCTCACCCACCACCTTCCCACTACCTCACCCACCACTTCACCCTCCACCTAACCCACCACCTCACCCACCATCTCACCCACCACTTCCCCAACACCTCCCCTACCATCTCACCCATCACTTCCACAACACCTTCCCCAACACATCCTCCACCACCTCACTCACCACCT
This sequence comes from Cherax quadricarinatus, assembly GCF_038502225.1. Taxonomy (NCBI): domain Eukaryota; kingdom Metazoa; phylum Arthropoda; class Malacostraca; order Decapoda; family Parastacidae; genus Cherax; species Cherax quadricarinatus. Next base: position 36,618 of record NW_027197568.1, read on the forward strand.
CTCCAACCCCCCCAATACCTCACCCACCCCTCACTCACCACATCATCCACCACCTAACCAACCACCGTACCCACCCCCTCACCCATCTCTCACCCACAATCTCATCCACAACTTAATCCACACCTCACCCACTACCTCCAGCACCCATCACCAGCTCCTAACCACCACTTGCCCAACCATTCCCAACCACCTCTCACTGTGAGGGAAAAGTTTAACAGATAGGAGTAGCGAGCAAGTATATGGTGACGATAGTTTGATTGCCGGCTGCTTGTTAAGGTAGAGTCAGTCTAGCTCCCGCTATCCCCCCTCCCCGTTTTCTCAACCCTGAAAGGTGATGTGTGGGGCTCCGACCAAATGGTAATCACTTGACTCACAGCTCCCAACACAACTGTAAGTAAAAGCCTCTGCTCCTGTTTTTAATGGATATATTGATTAAAAGCTTCACTGTTAACCAATTTTAAGATGGAGTTCATTCTGCCTTGATTTCCATGTGCTTTTAGATAATCACCATGTTTTTTAAATACTTTGCTTATCATGGAGAGTGATTTCTTAGGCAGTGGGTAACCTTTGTCTCTTTCTAGCTTGGAATGTCAGCTCGGGTCATCTGGCAACCAAAGAAACAGTGTTGAAGGAGACGAACTTTACACAAGTTCTGTGATGTCACCATTTTATCTGCATACCTAAGTGTAGCCAACCCCAGGCAACTACCTCTCATCTTTGCAGTGGTGAAAGACCTGCGTTCCTATCATCTTGACGGATTGTTCAAGGCTAGAGATTCTGTGAAGAACTAGTCATTGGTTTGTAATTCAACATCTGTGACCCCCCCCCTCCCATCATCAGCAACGGCTACAATTTCTAGAGTACATATTAGGGTTAAATTCAGATATTATTTTTATATTTCATTTTTCATTTCTCTTTCAATTAGGATAAAAATTCATATTTAATTGTTTTATATTTTCATTTCTAAATAATAAAGTGTTTATATTTAACTGTAATCATTCTTTTTCTATTCATTAATTTTCCAGAGGAGGAGCCAGCCTTGATAATACTTGCTGAGGTTGTTACAGGTCTGAGTAAGCCTTCACAGAGAGGCAGAAACAACGAGAAACCAGAAGACTACTGTGGAAACTTTCAACCCATTTTCGGTGGTACCTGACCATTATGGGTGTTCTACTGGGAATGCCACAACGAGCTCAAAGGAAGCATTGGCAAACGTGAATGAGACATCCTTAGAAACCCCAACGAAGACCATCGAGAATGTCTTGACGAATTCCACAAGTGAAGGTGTAGTGCTACCTAACGAATGTGAGTCGACTAATGGGAACATCACGACGGACGTTGCGAAGGAAGGTAAAAACATTGTTGTTGTTGGAGATAGCCAGATTAGGTACATGGATAGGGCATTCTGCTTGAAAGATAGGAGTAGGAGGCAGAGAATGTGTTTTCCTGGGGCTGAGGTGAAGGATATTTTTAGCCATCTGGATGACATTATGAGAGGTAATGGGAGCAATCCTATTATCGGTCTCAGTGCTGGAGGCAACGATGTTGGCAAACGTAAGAGTGAGGACCTGATTGGCAGGTATAGGTCAACAATAGAGATAATTAGGAGGATGGGTGGGAACCCTGTCATATGTGGCATTTTGCCAAGGAGAGGAGTTGGAAATGAATGGTTGTCCAGGGCAATTGGTGTCAATTGCTGGCTGGACAAATACTGTAAGGAAAATGTGGTAACATTCATTGACAACTGGGACGTCTTCTATGGCAGAAATGACATGTATGCCAGGGATGGGGTTCGCTTATCTAGGTTTGGGGTGGGAGCACTGGCCAATGCAGTGGAGGGAACTGTTAGGTCTTTAAACTAGGAATAGTTAGTGGTATGGGTTTTGGCAGTATATTTTCATTTCTAAATAATAAAGTGTTTATATTTGACTGTTATCATTCTTTTTCTATTCATTAATTTTCCTGAGGAGGAGCCAGCCTTGGTAATACTGTCTGAAGTTGTTACAGGGCTGAGTACGTCTTCACAAGTGGCGACCTTGCTAGGATCACTCGACTGAATCAAGATTCAACTCCGTCTCGTATCTACCATTGGAACTTCAACGCCGCATACCACAGATGGTTACCACCAGCCATGAGTAATCATTCTCTATGGTAGGACTACAGTACAGGTATTTAAAAGATTTGGTGATTGTTATAGTCTCAATTTATTGTAAGTCAAGTCAAGGCAGGATATACTAGTTAATTCTGTCATCTTTGTTTATGTGAGCTTGAAACGATTTGTAGGAATAGACTCTAGGGACCCGAGATTTTCCAGTTACAAGCTATTTCATTGAGCTCTATTTATTTTATCAAGGGAACTGTTGTAGAACACTCTTCATTTGCTAGTGAGAAGATTGGATGGTCAAGGGACCCCATTCTACTTACTGTTTGGTCGGAGCTGGCATTGAACCTTCTGTTTTCTTTCATATATACTGTTTAATCGAAGCAGGGATCGAACCCTCCGAATTATTTACAGTTTGAGAGCAGCAGGAATTGAATCCACCGTTTTCTTTGATAGCCATTTCATTTTCTCCTGGTAGTTTAAGTTATTCTTGCAAGCATGGAGGAATACCAGTTTTGGATGAACACTGGGAGTAAGTTAGGAATAACAGGGAAAAATTTAGAAGCTTTCATTAGCACTAAGATCCAGGAAAGAATTGAAAGAGAAAGAATTGAGAAATAAGAGAGACAGTTAGAAAGAGAAAGAGAGGAGAAAAAGAAGAGAGAAAGAATTGAGAGAGAGGAGAAAAAGGAGACAGAAAGAATTGAGAGAGAGGAGAAAAAGGATAGAGATCAAATTGAAAGGGAAAATCAAGAAAGACAGAAAGAAAAAGAGAGGAGAAAAAGGAGCATGATGGACTTGATTGTGAGGAGAGAGCTAAAGTACGTGAGGAACAAGCTAAAGTACGTGAGGAACAGATTTGGTTAAGAGAACTTGAGGAAAGAGAAAAAGATAGAGAAATTGAGGAAAATCCTAGAGAACATGAGGAGAAAGCTAGAAAGAATGAACTGCAAGAGAGACAGAAAGATCGCGTGATAGAGAAATCATGCCCTGAATTAGAAAATAAAAAGTTAACTTTTACACAACAACTAGAGGAAGGAGTAATTAAACATCATGCAGCTAGTGCACATATTCCAACACCTAACTTACCTCCCTTCACAGAGGGAGAAGACATTACTTCATACATAATTAGGTTTGAAAATACCGCTACCCTCTGTGAATGGCCAGCTGACACCTGGGCTACCAGGTTAGGTATGCTATTATCTGGTACAGCTATGAATATCTATGCAACTTTGTCGCAGGATATAATAAGTAATTATAACCTACTTAAGAAGGCAATCCTTAAAGCATATCAAAAAACCACTAATTGTTACAGGAAAGATTTCAAGTATGCCACCTTACAGCCTGGCCAGAACTTTCAGCAGTTACAGGTAACACTCTTTCGTTTGTTCGACTTTTGGATAGAGAGTTCAGGAATTGATCACAGTTATGAATCTCTTAGAGACTTCATGGTTGCTGACCAGTTCCTGACAGCTCTTCCTCACCAGATACGAACATTCATTAGAGAACGTAACCTGATTAAACTGAGGAAGTTGCTGAGGCCGCTGACTTGTATGCTGAGGCTCACAATTCCTATAAAGACCTAAAGGTATCGAACCCTAAGGGCAAGGGTTCACCAGATCTTAAGAAATCAAAGCCACTAGTGGAAAGTAAACTGACTTCTTTTATTCAGGTTTGTCATTTATGTGGTGTTAAGGGACATAAACGTCCCGATTGTCCTTCTAAGAAGGTGCAAAATGTTGGAAGATGTTTTAAAGACTGTAATGACCAGGCACCCTTCTGTTCAGGATCAGTTAATGGGCTTAATGTATCTGCCATTTTACGAGACACTGGATGCACATGTATAGTAATTTCTGATAAGCTGTTCCCTAATCTTAAAGAAACTCATTCCTCTACTATTCTTTCAGACTACTTGGGCCGTACAGACACTTTTCCTACCATCCGTTGTTACATTAGGTCTAAATGGTTCACAGGTTGGTCTGAAGCCGTACTAGCTCCCATCACTTCTTGCTCCGTACTAATAGGTAATGTAAAAGGTGCCATTCTTCCTTCTGAGGTTGACCTTTCATCACCAAAGATGGACGTAAGTTTTTCAGCTCCTCTTCCAGTAAAATCAGAGAAGCCCATCTACAGTTCAGATGAGGCAATGTTTCGTGATATTCATGTGGGATTAAAAACCAGTGATTCTACTCTCGAAAGCGAGGTAGTAGGATCACCGGTTCACTTTTTAGATGAAAGTGAGGATATCGTCTTCGATACTTTAAATGTCTTGACAAGGGCTCAGACCAAAGCCCAGGATTCTCCTACTGTCCATCCTTTGATTTTCATTGACTTTAAGCCTTTAGATATATCGAAGGACTCCTTCGTCAATTTACAACGTAATTGCCCTTCACTTCAGAATTGCCATAATGCAGCTAAACAAAATCAAGTTATCCAAATGAAAAACTTTTCATATAAATTTGAATATATAAGAGGTATCTTGTATAAATCAGTATTCAAATTAAATCCAGATGAGATAGACTATTCCATCTTAGTTGTTCCAAGTCAATGCAGAGAGACTGTTCTTAAAATGGCTCATGACCTGCCAGTGGCCGGACATTTCTCGCATCGTAAAACCTTGAATAAAATTAGGGAAACCTATTTTTAGTCCAAAATGTCCTCAGATATCACTACATATTGTAGATCGTGTAAAGTTTGCCAACTGTCATCCTCTCCAGGTACCCGGCGAGTACCTATGGTCAAAATGCCAATCTTTACGGTACCGTTTGGAACAGTAGCTATTGACATCGTTGGCCCTTTATCACCACTTTCAACTTGGGGACATAGATATATATTAACATTAGTTGATTATGCTTCGAGTTTCCCTGAAGCCGTACCCTTGAAGACCATAACTACTACAGAGGTGGCTGAAGCCCTTTTGTCCATCTTCTCCAGAGTTGGCATCGCTAGAGAAATTTTGTCTGACCGTGAGACACAATTTATATCTGACTTAATGCAACATCTCTACCAACTTCTGGGAGTGAAGCCTCTCTTCACCACACCCTGTCATCCCAGCTGTAATGGGAGAATTGAGCGCCAGCATTCGGTTCTCAAGACCATTTTAAGGAAACTTTGCTCCCTTAAACCTAAGGAGTGGCATCGTTACCTACCCTGTGCTTTGTTTGCCATGAGGGAAGTTCCCAGTGACTCTTTGAGGTTTTCACCTTTTGAACTTCTCTATGGTAGACAGGCCAGAGGTCCATTGTACATCCTTCATGACTTATGGACTAATGAGGACGTAAAGGCTCAGGTTCAGTCTTCTTATCAGTTTCTCCTTGACCTTAGATCCAAACTTGAGAAGACCTCTTACGTAGTTTCCAGAAACTTAAACTTATCAATGGACCACTACAAAACCTATTTTGATACCAAAAGTTGATGAGGTTCTGGTACTTCTGCCAATAAAGTCAAATAAAATATTAGTAGCTTGGAAAGGTCCTTGTAAGGAAATGAAAATTTGTGGGAAGGTTGACTACCTCGTAGAAGTCAAGGGGAAACCTAAGCTTTATCATATCAACATTCTTAAGAAATATTACCGAAGAAATTCGGTTAACTGCCTGAATGACTGATTTAGTTTTTCCACACAAACTTGATCAGACAATTGATGAGTGTAAGGTGTGCGTAATTGACACCTCTACCGTAGACTATGACAGAGAACTACAAGACTTGGTGACTCTTGACCACTCGGGTGCAACAAACATTAATATCAATGAGTCTTTGGATGACCATAAGAAAAATGAACTACTTCAATGTGTGGGTAAATTCTCAGACGTTTTTACGGATATTCCAGGTATCACCTCCACGGTAGTCCATAAGATTGATTTAGTAACTGACAACCCTATCAAACGGAACACTACACAAATAACCCGCACATAAAAGAGAGAAGCTTACGACGACGTTTCGGTCCGACATGGACCATTTAAAAAGTCACACTGATCCAAGTCGGACCGAAACGTCGCCGTAAGCTTCTCTCTTTTATGTGCGGGTTACTCGTGTATCGTTTCAGTCACGGTAATGTGCCTTTTTTTGTTATCTATCAAACGGAAATTATACCCAGTTCCAGTTCACCTTAGGGATGCAGTTGACCGAGACGTAGATAGATTATTAAAACTAAAGATCATTGAACCTTCAGTACCTTCAGTCATGGTTAAGAAGGAAGACAATTCATATAGACTTGCTATTGATTTCAGAGGACTTAATGCTATAACTTGGTGGGATGCTGAGCCTATGTCCTTAATATATAGCGATCTACACAAATTTTATGACTCTTCTTTCTTTTCAGAGATTGCACAAGCATATCATCAAGTAATGTTAGATCCTTCTTCTAAGCAGTACACCGCTTTTCCTACCCACCAAGGACTGATGCAGTATCGAACTATGCCCTTCGGTTTGGTAATTGCATGTGCTACATACGTGAGACTGATGAGAAAGGTTTTGGGTAACATGCCCAATGTTTCAGTTTATTTTGACAACATTTACGTAATGACATCCACGTGGGACAAGCATACCCAAACATTAACATCAGTTTTACGTAGGTTACGCTCACATGGCCTCACTGCCAAGCCGAAGAAATGATTCCTTGGGTATATAAAGATTAGATATCTCGGACTGATTCTTTCTAACAACTCTTTGCAGCCTCTCCCCAGTAAGATCAAAGCTTTATTAGAGTTTAAATTCCCCAAAACCAAGAAGCTCATGCGTAGCTTTCTTGGTTCTGTAAATTTTTATGCATGGTTTATTCCCAACATTACCGATCTTACAGGCATCTTGTCCGATTACCTTAAGAAGTTTGTGAAGGAACCTCTTGAACTTTCCGACGTAGCTCGAGAAAAGTTTAATGAGATTAAAAACATCTTCTCAAAAGACCCTATACTTAAGATTCCATATATTAATAAACCATTTTGTTTAAGAACTGATGCCTCCAATACTGGCTTAGGTGCAGTGTTACTACAGTACCATGATGGTACACCCTTCCCTGTATGCTTCCTAAGCCGGAAACTTCTTCCTGCATAAACGAGATACTCCACCATAGAAAAGAAATGTTTAGCCCTTGTGTGGGGTATCTCCAAGTTTAAATTTTATTTGCTGGAAAAAGAATTCATTTTAGAGACGGATCACAAACATTTGATATACCTAGAAACTTTTAAGGGAACCAATAGTCGACTCTTGAGGTGGACATTGGCACTCCAAGCTTTTATTTTCATATTGTGTATATCAATGGTTCATCCAATTATTTCTGACTGGTAAAGTCGTGACAGTCAGTAGAAGATTTGGTGCCTTATGCGACTTCCACTTGTTAGGTCTTTTTCCTCGCCTATTCTTCTTATACTCCTTGACTATTAGTCTTGGTATGGGGAAGTGTGAGGGAAAAGTTCAACAGATAGGAATAGCGAGCAAGTATATGGTGACGATAGTTTGATTGCCCATCTGCTTGTTAAGGTAGAGTCAGTCTAGCTCCCGCTATCCCCCCTCCCCGTTTTCTCAACCCTGAAAGGTGATGTGTGGGGCTCCGACCAAATGGTAATCACTTGACTCACAGCTCCCAACACAACTGTAAGTAAAAGCCTCTGCTCCTGTTTTTAATGGATATATTGGTTAAAAGCTTCACTGTTAACCAATTTTAAGATGTAGTTCATTCTGCCTTGATTTCCATGTGCTTTTAGATAATCACCATGTTTTTTGAATACTTTACTTATCATGGAGAGTGATTTCTTAGGCAGTGGGTAACCTTTGTCTCTTTCTAGCTTGGAATGTCAGCTTGGGTCATCTGGCAACCAAAGAAACAGTGTTGAAGGAGACGAACTTTACACAAGTTCTGTGATATCACCATTTTATCTGCATTCCTAAGTGCAGTCAACCCCAGGCAACTACCTCTCATCTTTGTAGTGGTGAAAGACCCGCGTTCCTATCATCTTGACGGACTATTCAAGGCTAGAGACTCTGTGAAGAACTAGTTGTTGGGTTATCACTCAACATCTGTGACCCCCCATCATCAGCAACGTCTACAATTTCTACAACACGCGGTGTCAACAACATCAGACACTCCAGTATAACTGTAGTATATATTAGCATTGAATTCAGATATTATTTTTATATTTAATTTTTCATTTCTCTTTCAAGTAGGATAAAAATTCATATTTAATTGTTTTATATTTTCATTTCTAAATAATAAAGTGTTTATATTTGACTGTTATTATTTTTTTTCTATTTATTAATTTTCCTGAGGAGGAGCCAGCCTTGGTAATACTGACCGAAGTTGTTACAGGGATCAGTAAGCCTTCACACTCACCACCACCTCCCCTACCACCACGCCCACAACTTCTCCCACCACCTCACCCACCACCTCCCCACCACCTCATCCACCACCTCACCCACCACCTCACCCACTACTTCACCCGCCCCTAACACACCACCTCATCCATCACCTAACCTGCCACCTCACCCACTACCTCCCCACCACTTCCCCAGAACCTCATTCACCATCTCATCCACCAGCTCACCCACCAGCTTACCCACCACCTCCCCACCACCTCCCCCACCACCTCCCCCACCACCTACCTACCACCTCACCCACCACCTCACCCAACTTCTCCTATAGACCGTTTCATTAGTCGGCTAATGAACTGAATTAATCTTGTCTTGTAAGGAACAGTCTTGTAAGAGCGTTGTTTCTTGTAAGGAACAGTCTTGTAGGAGTTTTCTTTCTTTAAACACCGGTCATATCTCACCGAGACGGTGTGGCCCAAAAGGAAAAACGAAAGTTTCTCCTTTCATATTTAGTAATATACATACAGGAGAAGGCGTTACTAGTCCCTTGCTCCAGGCATTTTAGTCTCCTATTAAGACACACATGACTTACGGAGGAGGAATTCTGTTCCATTTCCCCATGGAGTCTTATTTCTTATAAATAAGAGAAACCAAGAAAAACAGATAATAAGGAAAAGAGGTAATCTTTTGTTAAGGGAAAAAATGAGAATCACAATATTTATCGTTATTGTTTAATGCGATTATTTGGTGATGCTGGTAGCGGGGAGTAATTGATACGTCTTCGGAGGCTTCTTACTTTATTTGCAAAGTCGTGGTGGGTACACAGGCTTGTGTGTTGTGCCCATGGCCCGGGTAGGGCCATGCCCACTAGAGGGAGAACTAGTAGGCCTTCTGTCTTGCTGCTAGGCCACTGAGAGAGTGAGAGAGTGTGGGCCCAGTATCCCACAGACCTGGAGCAGGCCCAGAGAGCAGCACCTTAGTGGCGCAAAATATGAACTAAGCTGGCAGACAGAATAGGCTGTCTGTGCAGACAGTACAGGCTGTCTACATACGCTCGGCCACCTACCTCGCGTTGTCCCGATGCGACAATACTGGTGGTAAAAAAAAACTCGGTCTCTCTCTCGTAGGAATGGCACAGAACACAAAATAAAAAACATATATATACATATGGACATGGAAAAGAAAACTTCCTACATGTGGAGTGTGCTAAACATCGTGGTCAAAGGCACTGAGTGCCGAAGGGCATCAATGCACGCCTTCCTGCTTCTGGACAGATACTGCAACACAGGAGACATCCCTGCGGCTGAGCTGTGACGTAACGGGGTACAGTCTCATCTAGAACGGTGAAGCAGTCATCATAGGAGTCACTGCAGGTTTCACTCAACCTGGGGCACGACATGCTGGTGCCCTCGAGTGAGGCGTTGGCAAAACTCGGCAACTGGGCAGGACTTCTTCTGGCAAGCGACTCAGGAGGACACTTCTCGACTGGTACTGTAGCTGGTCTGTCACTGCTGGCGAGCGTGGAGTGAGTCATGGAGTGAGTCGTGGCAGAGACGACTTGGCAAAACATCTTGGAGTCGTAACATTATACACCAGACTGCAGTGATCGAGCTAACAGTCAAAGTGACGTCATCTTCATGCAGGCTGCTCACTGAAGCTTGACACAAGGCTGACACAGCGCCTGCCGACAGGGCTAACTGCGGTTTGACCAGTGTCATTCTCTCGGCAGTTGGAGTTATAGCAGAGGTTAGTCTAAGCATCCCTAGACTTGTTTATCTACATATAACTGCACTCTGAAGGTCTGGAGGTGAAGTGAAACAAATCTCGATGGGAATCGTAGCAGGTACGATTCTGCAGAACATCTATGAGTGACGAGCATAAGAGCTTTCTGTACAAGGGGGCTCAAGCTCAGGCTGACTGATATCAGCTGCCAAATGCGCTGGTCACATGGGGTGACAACACAGTGGTGCTACACAAGGGTCTGACCGCAGACCACACTGGACACATGGAAAACTTTACACACGCCCGCGGTACATGCGGTACAACATGGCATAAACTAGCAAATGATATTTTTCTGTGCACAAAATTGATACTAAGCGATACACTAACATGTGAGAACACTGACTGAGAGGAATTAATTAACACACGCCATATATCTTCTCTCAATCTTCTCGACAATACTAAAATAATTACTAGAACACTCGATATGACATCGAACACTCGATGTGATGATAGGCATGACGTCGCGAGGTGACGTCAGCAGCATTGTGACGTCAGCAGATATCTCGAAGTGATGTCAGGCAAACGTCGTGACGTCATGGAGTCGGGTAGCATCGTGGGTGACGTCAATGTGATGCGGGCAGCAGACCACAGCATGAGGTCTGGGACATCTCTCTTGGTAACCCACGTGGCTTGTAGATCCACGTGACATCGCCCACATCCCACGTGGCATCGGGATCCAAGTGGCATCGTGATCTACGTGGCATGCTGATCCACATGGCTTGCTGATCCACATGGCTTGCTGATCTACATGGCATGCTGATCCACATGGCTTGCTGATCCACGTGGCTTCAAGTGGCCTCGGGCACTCGGATACACAGCTCTGGCAATGAATTCACGCGGAAAACAGCAGAAAACACAGAAATCACTCCCTACGAAAGTAAAAGACTGGGCAGGCGATGCAAAATGCCGCCAATAAAAAGTAGGGGCGCCATTGGTACACTAAGAGAAAACACCATAAGTGTCCGGGGCCCAAAACTGTTCAACAGCCTCCCATCAAGCATTAGGGGAATTGCCAATAAACCCCTGGCTGCCTTCAAGAGAGAGCTGGACAGATACCTAAAGTCGGTGCCGGATCAGCCGGGCTGTGGCTCGTACGTCGGACTGCGTGCGGCCAGCAGTAACAGCCTAGTTGATCAGGCCCTGATCCATCGGGAGGCCTGGTCGTGGACCGGGCCGCGGGGGCGTTGATTCCCGGAATAACCTCCAGGTAACCTCCAGGTATGCACATAGTGGTGGTAGGCTGGTGAGGTGTGAGTGTACAGCAGGGCGAGCATGGGCGAGGCAAGGAACGGCCACTTCCTTCCCTTCTTTCCACAACCATGTGGAGAAACTCTCACTGGATGCAGAAATCACCACAAAACTCACCTCTGGCTTACTGAAATAGCTGTGCTGAGCTGAACAACAACAACAGAACATACAAGTGACACTGAACACGTGACTTGAGAAACAGCGTGGGACGCTGTGGCGTGGGGTCACTGGGACGCCACTTACAATTCTCGAAGAAATTCGGCAAATTTCGGCTTGATCCTGCTTGTACCTGTGTCTGGATGCTGAAACTTGCAGACACAATTAGGATAACTCGTTGAGAGACGCATGCTTCTTGCATGGGGTGATGAAGTGAAGATGACTTCATCCCATCCTCTCTCTAGGCAAACACAACTGCTGCGACCACCGCTGCTACCAATGTTTAATGCGATTATTTGGTGTTTCTGGTAAATGATACGTCATCGGAGGCTTCTTACTTTATTTATAAAGTCGTGGTGGGTACACAGGTTTGTGTGTTGATCCCATGGCCCGGGTAGGGCCATGCCCACGAGAAGGAGAGCTAGTAGGCCTTCTGTCTTGCTGCTAGGCCGCTGAGAGAGTGAGAAAGTGTGGGCCCAGCATCCCAAAGACCTGGAGCAGGCCCAGAGGGCAGCACCATGAAAAAATATTAGACATCAGAAAATAGACTTAATGGTTGTAAAATTGCCAATATTTGAATTCTTATTTAAACCTCAATTTATAATCCTGTATTCTATATCTTTTTATTATTTTATTTCACATAGATGTAAACTTGTAAGTCATAATTTAATGTGAAGTCGTCAAAAGAAAATATTCTCAGAGTAAAGTAATGAGACAATGAGACTCTTCGTTCATCCTCCTCAAGTATAAACATTAAATTAAAAATTTACCTGTTTTCAGCAATAATTTTTTAAGTCCACTGTCTGTAAAATCACAGTCTCATGATGGCGGTTTCTCCCATCCATTAATGGCTGGGTTATTAAACTTTCCTCCCCAAAACTCTGTCCTCTTCCTTTTTTTATTAGGGATCTCTCCTTCTTTCTTGCTTACTCTCTCTTTCCCACTGACTCTCTCAAATGTAGTCTTTTTCATGCAGTCTCTAAAAGGAAAGGTACCTAGTAAGTATTTCCACAGGTTATATTTTTCCCAACATGCATACGACTTAGGTTAAATGTAACTATGACAATTTATAAAGTGAATAGCTGAAAGGTATCACTTATAGTGATACCTTTCAGGTGTTTCTTCCAGATATTTGTGATTCAAATATCTTATGGTCAACACAAAACCACCGAAGTGCATCCTGTGTATTGATTAGCGCATCCACATGTACTAAATACAATCACGGAAAAAAATACTCTTGAAATGGGACTCTTCTCTGGAAACCAAGAAATTTCCCAAGAAGTGTTTCCTCTAGTAAAGTGCGTTTCTCAATCTCCTTACTGTCATGGTAAACATGGTGGCTCCACTTTATGGTGATGAGACAATAATATTTTTCCAAATGGCTTTGTGTTACTATTATTTACACTATAAATGCAACTCATGTGCTGATGGTGACAAATATTGTGAGTTGCTGGATAAGTACAGATCAGCTATAGAAGTAGCTAGGTCTAAGGGAGGGATCCCAGTCATATGTAGCATCTTGCCTAGAAAGGGAGTGGGCAATGAATGGACGTCTAGGGCAATTGGTATAAATTGCTGGCTAGACAGGTACTGCAAGGAACTTGCAATCCCATTCATTGATAACTGGGACCTTTTCTTTGGCAAACGTGATATGTATGCAAGGGATGGGGTTCATCTCTCTGGGGATGGAGTGGTTGCATTAGCCAATTCAATTGAGAGGGTAATTGATGACTTGTCTAGGAATTTAAGCTGATAGATTATAGAGGTATGGGTGTTTGTGGGAAACAATCAGGCTGCAGCATTAGGGTTAAAAACAGCAGTTATTACCGGGATACCTCAGGGATATGTTTAAAAGACAATATTCAAAATAAAGTTGCTAGTAATGGCAAATCAATTGATCAACAAACAAAGAGAGATAGTAGAGGGCAACGAGTGACTAGCTCCCTTAAGGTTTACTATACAAATAGTAGGAGTCTAAGAAATAAGATAGATGAGCTAAGATTACTTGCAAGTGTAGGTACTATATATATTATTGGTATAACAGAGACCTGGTTCAACCTGAAAGATAGAGAAATGCCTTCTGAATGCAACATACAGGGTTATAAACTATTCCACACTGATAGGGTGAACAGGAAGGGTGGTGGGGTGGCGATTTAAGTCAGAGAAAATTTAAATTGTTGTCTTAGACATGATATAAGATTAGAAACATCGAACACAGAATCGGTTTGGCTTCAGTTTCTCGAGGGTCATGACAAATTAATTTTGGGTGTGATTTATAGGCCCCCAAACCTTGATAGGGAGTGCAGTAAGCTGTTATGGGACGAAATTCATAAGGCATCTAGATATGAAAATGTTGTGATAATGGGAGATTTTAACTTTAGACAAATTGATTGGAACAATATGACAGGAAATCTTGAGTCTAGTGACTTTCTTGATACGGTTCAGGATTGCTTTTTAGAACAGGTTGTGACAGAACCAACTAGAGGAAACAATCTGCTTGACTTGGTTCTTGCCAACAAAGATTCACTAATTAATAATCTTGAGGTTAATGATGAGCTTGAGGAAAGTGATCACAAATCACTTAGTTTCAATATATCATGGAATTACCCAGATAACTGCAATCAAATCTCTTTCCCAGATTTTCGCTTGGCCGACTTCACGGGACTGAAAAATTACTTGGGTGGGCTAAATTGGGATGTCCTAACTATGGGTCAGGTAGATGATCTTGGTTGCCAATATGACGTTTATCAGAGAATAGTTCTAGCTGCCCAGACAACTTTTGCTCCGAGTAGGGAAATTAGATCTAACAAAAATGATCCCAAATGGATGAACAATAGATTAAAACATCTTATTGGTCAAACGAGAGGCATATATAGGCGTATCAAAAGAGGGGATGGGAAGTTAAGAAATCAATATATTCAATTAAAGAGAGAAATAAAGAAAGGAATAAGAAAAGCAAAAAGAGATTATGAGGCTAAGGTCGCAAGGGATTCAAAGACTAACCCAAAAGGGTTATTTCAGGTATACAGAAGTAAGATTAGGGACAAGACTGGCCCACTTAAGAGTAACACTGGTCAGTTGAACTGACTGTGATAAGGATATGTGTGAAATTCTAAATACCTACTTCCTCTCAGTTTTCACCCAGGATAATACTAGCGATATTCCTGAAATAATAGATTATGTAGAACAGGATGATAATAACTATGTACGATTGCAGTAACTAGTGACATGGTCCTCAGACAAATAGAGAAACTAAAACCTAACAAATCCCCAGGCCTTGATGAACTGTTTGCTAGGGTGTTAAAGGAATGTAAAGAGGAACTTAGCATACCTTTGTCTAATCTTTTTAACATATCACTACAAACTGGCATAGTGCCTGATAAGTGGAAAATGGCAAATGTAATGCCTATTTACAAGGCAGGTGACAGGTCCTTGGCTTCGAACTATAGACCAATAAGCCTTACCTCCATAGTGGGAAAATTTATGGAATCAATAATTGCCGAAGCAATTAGTAGCCATCTTGATAGGCACAGATTGATTAATGATTCTCAACACGGTTTTATAAAGGGGCGTTCCTGTCTTACGAATTTACTAACTTTTTTCACTAAGGTGTTTGAGAAGGTAGATCATGGTAATGAATATGATATTGTGTATATGGACTTCAGTAAGGCTTTCGAGAGAGTTCCACACCAGAGGCTATTGAGGAAACTTAAGACACACGGAATAGGAGGAGAAATTTTTTCCTGGGTAGAGGCATGGTTGACAAATAGACAGCAGTTTGCATAAATGGGGAGAAATCAGAATGGGGGCACGTCACAAGCGGTGTTCCTCACGGGTCAGTGTTGGGCCCGTTGTTGTTCACAATTTACATTAACGACATAGATGAGGGAATAAATAGCAACATAAGCAAATTTGCTGATGACACCAAAATAGGCCGTCCAATTCATTCTAATGAGGACATTAGAGCACTCCAGGATGATTTGAATAGACTGATGCAATGGTCGGAGAAGTGGCAGATGCAGTTTAATATTGACAAATGCAAAGTTCTAAATGTTGGACAGTTAAATAACCATGCCACATATAAACTAAATAATGTAGATCTTAATACTACCGATTGCGAAAAGGATTTAGGAGTTCTGGTTAGCAGTAACCTAAAACGAAGACAACAGTGCATTAGTGTTCGCAATAAAGCTAACAGAATTCTTGGCTTCATATCTAGAAGTATAAATAATAGAAGTCCTCAGGTTGTTCTTCAACTCTGTATATCCTTGGTTAAGCCTCATTTAGACTATGCTGCTCAGTTCTGGTCACCGTATTACAGAATGGACATAAATGCTCTGGAAAACGTACAAAGGAGGATGACAAAGATGATCCCATTTATCAGAAATCTTCCCAAGACTGTTCAACAGCCTCCCATCAAGCATTAGGGGAATTGCCAATAAACCCCTGGCTACCTTCAAGAGAGAGCTGGACAGATACCTAAAGTCAGTGCCGGATCAGCCGGGCTGTGGCTCGTACGTTGGACTGCGTGCGGCCAGCAGTAACAGCCTAGTTGATCAAGCCCTGATCCATCGGGAGGCCTGGTCATGGACCGAGCCGCGGGGGCGTTGATCCCCGGAATAACCTCCCGGTAACCTCCAGGTATGAGGATAGACTGAAGGCCCTGAATCTGCACTCTCTCGAAAGGCGTAGAATTAGGGGGGATATGATCGAGGTGTATAAATGGAAAACAGGAATAAATAAAGTGGATGTAAATAGCGTGCTGAAAATTTCCAGCCAAAACAGGACTCGCAGCAATGGTATCAAGTTGGAAAAATTCAGATTCAGGAAGGATATAGGAAAGCACTGGTTTGGTAATAGAGTCGTGGATGAGTGGAACAAACTCCCGAGTAGAGCTATTGAGGCTAAAACGTTGTGTAGTTTTAAAAATAGGTTAGAAAAATACATGAGTGGGTGTGGGTGGGTGTGAGTTGGACCTGACTAGCTTGTGCTGCTGGGTCTGGTACAGTACTCCTTCCTTGAGTGAGGATGACCAGACTGGGTGGATCATTGGGCTAATCCGGGGGGATGATCATTGGTCTAATCCGGGGGAGGGGACATGGACCTGCTCCGCATGGGTCAGTAGGCCTGTTGCAGTGTTCCTTCTTTCTTATGTTCTTATGTTCTACTCTTGCTGCAAGACCAGAAAATAACAAAAGCCTTGAAATTTTCTAAATGCCTCTTAATCACCTTAAATTTACTGGATGATATATATGCAATGAAACATTTATATGGTAAGCGTAATTTATTTGACGAAAGCTCCTTAATTATTTTATTAATTATGTTACCCTTGATAAGTCAAAGGTTAGAGGCATCTGATTCATAAACGGAAGAGATTGTCGTAGAAGAAAGCAATAACTCCACGTATGTTCCTTAGGGTCTTTTCTGCCTCTCTCGCATGGAAGGCGATGTTTACTCCCTGCCACACATCCACAACAGATTGCTTCCTCTGAAGAGCTTCTCTGAACCTCTACTGAAGGTATTCTTCATTGTAAAGACTATCGTTTTTAGCTGTTCCAATAACGTCTTCACCTGCTAAAGAAGACATTCATTAAACATTTGTCATGAGAACATGACATAACATGTTTTGAATTAGTAGACATGCGAGCTTTGAAGTGACAATATTTAAGGATCTCATGTCACCTTAGATATAAAAATTCGAACATTGTGAGTGTTATAAATCTTTAAATATCTTCTCACGTTGCATTATATGTAAAAAAATGTTGAACATTAAGACTTTTATCAGAAAAGATTTTATATCAGCAGTATCTGAAGAACTGTCAGCCATTCTTCCTCAAGTTACTCTATCCATCTCATAATAACACTCTCTAGTATGTAGATCTACGATATTGACGCAAGGATCTCTAAATTGCAGTGGCTTCGAATTTGGCTAGGAACGCTTTGTGGGGCTATATATGAGACAGTGGGATTGTTGGTTAGTGTGTGTAGCCTGCAAAATATCGGGGTCGCCAGAGTGTGCTGTGGGAACTCTGTATTTAACACTCCTTGTTAACCACTATACGGGGATGCAAAAGCCTTACTCCCAGGAGAACTGAAGGGGTTTTATTCCCCAGTGACCGCTTTTTAAACGAGGACTGTGGAACCGAGTTTGAGTTCTTTGGTTTCGAACACATAGTTACGCTCGCGTCGCCGGAAATAGCGTTGTAAACCCGATGACCCACCAACATCTACGTCTGGAATTCGTTACTCTGGAACTCACCCATCTTCACCACGCTGTAAGCGAAAGATCATATTCTCCAGTGGCATGTGCTCAGATGTGAGTAATGGCGATGATAGTAATGCGAACTCTGATTTCCTAACAATCAATGAACAGTCTGGTAATGACAGTAAGGATTATTCATTTGTGAAGAGTTAATTTGTACGGCACCGCTCGCTGTCTAGTAGTGTACCTATTGTTATGCCCAGAGGACGGAGTACACCCCGGGACCCAACACCTGCGACAAATGATAAGAGCGAACATGACAGTACATCGACTGGAATAGGTAACAGGCAGCGGGCAATACTGGCACCACATGCAGGTGGCAGGTGGGGGTACAACCAGGCACACTGCGAGAGCCCAAACTGTGAAGCATGGCCCACATCCAACTCCTCAACAACCCTTGGTCGCTTCGACTACCCACCCAAAACCACCACTAGCACAATCACCACAATCAGACACTAATATACAGCAGCTACCAGATCTCATCCAAGATTGGCTGGAAGATACAAATTTTGTGCCCAGTACCAATTAATTTGACGACACACAGCGTAGAATCCAGCCTCACTGCACTTTAAGGAGGCCATTGAACTTGATTTCCATGAATTGTATTTTGAAGATCCACTGGTTAAAATTATAGTAAACAAAACCAACATATACTTCCAATAAAAAAATGGCAGACATGGTGGTTTCGTTACAATCATTGCTACACAGTGGAGGGACACTACTTTGGTCACATGTGTATAACCACAATATTTAATCATAATTGTTAATTAACAGTCTAATTTGTAACCCGGTCTTCAGCGATCTCGTCCTGATCAACAGATTTATTCTGGTGCTACGTATGCTTCACTTCTCAGCCAAGACGAGGCTCAACAAGTATGTTTTTATGCCTCTGAAACAAAAGTTCAGTGTGTAATTATTACCTTACAAGAACCTTATCATCGACGAGTCTTGGATCCTTTTCTAATGCAGACTGCTGTTCAGGCAGTAAATACCAGTAAATACTTTGGTATCGATATGGTCGTCTTGCATAATTGTGAAACCGGCTTGATATTATATCTGTGAATACAAGAAGATATTGGATATAAGAGGTCTAGCTAGAGGTCGTCCCGAAGGTCAACACAACTCCCTCCTCCATCCCTGCGGCCAAGTTCTTGACCAGGACTTCAGGTGAATGATGGACTAATCAACCAGGCTTTTACTCCTGACCGCTTGCAATCCAACGTATAACGCACTGCCCAGCTGATCGGGCACTGACTTTAAAAGTCTGTGAAGATCCCTCATGAAGGTAGTCAGGGGTCTCGTGGTAATTCACCTTATGTATGTTGAGAGGCTGCTAAACAGTCTTAGACCCCAGACACATATTGCTTAATGGTGAGATGCAGGTGTTTCATGCCAAAGTCATCATGGCATTTCATTGGTATGACAAACTTGATGTTACCTTGTTGACATGGATTCACCACCACGAAATGAAAGACACAGAAAATGTGAATATAGACACCAATGAACCCATTCTGAAACTAGCTGCAGTCTTGGATTACACCACCAATATGCTTTTAGTAGACAAATGTGATAAGCAAATTAGGTTTCCTGATTGTGTTTGCAAGTTACAAGTGGTACATAAAACTCTTCTTCAATCATGTGGACATTGCAGTGCTGAGTGCATTCAATATGTACCGGTTCAGGACCAGTAACAAACCACCATATGCTCAGCTCTGTTTGTCTTTATTAACCAAATATTACACAAATATCAGGTGACAACACCTGCAGTGCACATGTACCGCTGAACACATCACCAAATACCCTCTCGCTTGAAGTTGTTAAGTGATCATTTCCTAACCACATATCTTGCTACAGACAAGAAGAAATACGCTATGAAGAAATGTTTGTGTACACACAACAACCCAGCAAAATGTAGAGACACTCTGTGTGTGTAGAGAGTGTACAACACCCCTGTGTATGGTACCGTCTTTCCCAGACTACATTACTTCTAGGAACATGACTAGTACCTGTATATATATATATATATATATATATATATATATATATATATATATATATATATATATATATATATATATATATATATATATATATATATATATATATATATATATATACATAAATGCTTTTACAGTAGCAGTGAGAAACAGTTGTACAAATGTGTGTTCTGTTGTGTAAACATGTTTTGTAAACAGTATACTATTGCCTCTGTTAGTGCAGATATTGTGTTGCATACAACGGGTGCATATATGAACTTTGTGAACCATGTGGGGTTCACGGGACACAAAAGTTGCAGTCACAGATGTTCCATCATCGACCTTCAACTTCACGCCTTGAAATCTCAGTAAGTACCGATGGGATTTTTTTTGTTACATTACCACTGCAAAAAAAAAATATTCTTTTGACTGATATTTTTTTAAATGCTAACACTGCGAGTACTTATAATTTTGTGGCTTCCAACAGCGAAGGGGTTAATTCCCAACCTAAGAGAATTTAACTTACCAATAAAATCAGTTCAAAAGTTTTAATAAGCTGATAAGTAATAGTTTCCGCTAAATGGTTTATTAATTAGCAACCATTGTTTATTGTTTTCCAGTACACTTGATTATCACACCCTTGTTTTGTCCTTTCCGTAACGTTACCATCAATCTTTTCTTCCTGCATCATTTCAACACATCATAATTCTTGTCACTAAATCTTCTCCATCACATTCCCATAATTTTGTTCACGGCTTCTAAAAACATATCCAGAGGAAGATCTCTTATTCGTCTACAGTGTAGACCTGGATACGTGTAGACTACACGTATCCACGTCTTCAGTGTCACTAACTTAAAACTCAAACTTTTCACACTAATTTCATAATGAACTAATGCATGTACTCATTTCATCCCAAATTACCCATTCCACTATGAAATACTTTCCATATAAACCCCCTTAAAAAACGTTTCCTTACAATTATATACAGGTGTCATGGCGAACATTTATAACAAGTCTCCTCATGTTGAGACAAGTTTACCTCCCTCGACTCTCCTTCCCTATATCCTAGAATATCTGATATTATTTATATTGCATTTAAACTTACGCAGTTTCCAAATACTTACCTTGTACTCTTTAAGGACGTATTAACACTCTTAACACGTTTATTATACAATGTTTATTATATCATTTATGTAAAAAATGTTATAAATTGCTAATAAGTTATTACTCCTCTTTTGCTCATAAAACATAATATTCTGTTGTATATTTCACACAGTTATTTACCACTTTCTTTACATACATTTTCCCCAAACAAATAAATGATATATTTTATATTTCTCTTTAAAATCTGTAAATCCATCCTCAGTTATATATTGTTTATGTGACTCATGTAATTGACTTTTCACACTATATAATCCTCGAGATCATTACTAATTTGATTACTTTCTGCTTTATCCTTCTGTGCCGTTTACATTTCTCTCTCTCTCTCTCTCTCTCTCTCTCTCTCTCTCTCTCTCTCTCTCTCTCTCTCTCTCTCTCTCTCTCTCTCTCTCTCTCTCTCTCTCTCTCTCTCTGACTCAGTCATCCACTCTCCACTAGATCTGTTATACTGTAATAATGAGAGAGGTTGCCTTTCGATATTTAAAGTTTTTCAGTGATATCTTTCATTTTATATTCATTGAAAAATATCAAATTTAAATATATGCCTCAAGAATAATACATGTTTTAATGTATTAATTTCGTACTGAACATGATTTAGCATCACTTACAATATTCAAACTTGACATTCATCTCCCAACCTACCTTCGTACTGAACATGATCTGGCAACACTCATCATGTTCATCCTTACTATTCTCTCATCCTTCTCATTTTTGCTATACATTATAAAACAGTGTTACCTACAAAAATAAATAACTCTTAAACTATTCCTTCAAATTTACTTTTCATACCTTCATATTTTTCCTAGTAAATGACTTGTAAAACTGACGGTACATCCTGCAGCATCCGACACCAGCATCACCAGTTCTTCATTTCAGTCATGATGCTCATCCGTTTTTTAATACCATTATAGTATATTTCGTTAAATTTGTTCATCCATGTCATTACTTTATTTAATAAGTGCAACACCACCACTTAACACTTTACATATTATTGGTCTGTATTCATTCTACTTAAGATTCTTTACCTACTGGTCCAAAAATCCATAAACTCTGCCTCCTGATGCGCTCCCACAGCTTCCACTAATTTTATTTCCAGACAAATTTGCCATTTCTCAACAAATTTGCAATTTCACGATAATTTTGTTATTTCGCAAAAGAAATCATGAAAAAAATGAAATTTTTCTCCAAAAAATTATTTCAGAAAAAAATATCATCTCACGGAAACACTGAAGTTTTTCAGAAAACAACAGCAGTCTGTCA
>NW_027197569.1:0-10000 GCF_038502225.1 Cherax quadricarinatus
GTGAAGCTGACCCGGACGATTGTGTACACGGAGCAGCATCTGTGAAGCTGCCCTGGACGATCGTGTACACGGAGCAGCATCTGTGAAGCTGCCCCAGACGATCGTGTCACTCACTGTTTTTTACGGAAAGAGTTGATTCTAGAGAGATAGTATTCATTTTGCCCAAATACTGTCCATAATTACCTGTATTAGCCAAATCCAAGGCACCTTTACTAATAAAGAGGACACTGATAAGTTTAAAAAAAAATGTCACATCTATTTTAATCCTTCTATCAAAAATATCTTTTAATGAATATTTATGTATATATACAAATTTTCCGAAACAATGTTCTGTTTTTTATTAAGTGATGCCCCACTAACTTTGAATTATTTGTTCCCTATTGTTTCATGAATTTACAAACTATCGTAACTGAATAATAGAACTAATAATTCATAAAAAGTCCTTAAACTATCAGCGACATGTTGCGAACTTGACGTAACTATCAGCGATGTGTTGCTAGTATATAAATGATCTATTGCAACATTTTGATCGTATAATCTTTAACTACTGTGTAATGTTGCCAGTGTAACCTACAACCAATGTGTCGTTTATCAACCGTAACCTACAAGTATTGTGTCGTTTATCCAGTGTAACCTACAACTATTATGTCGTTAATCTACCGTAACCTACAACTATTGTGTCTTTTATCCAGTGTTATCTACAACTATTGTGTCGTTTATCCAGCGTAACCTTCAAGTATTGTGTCGTTTATCCAGCGTAACCTACAACTATTGTGTCGTTTATCCAGTGTAACCTACAACTATTGTGTCGTTTCTCCAGTGTAACCTACAACTATTGTGTCGTTTATCCAGCGTAACTTAAAACTATTGAGTCGTTTATCCAGCGTAACCTACAACTATTGTGTCGTTTATCCAGCGTAACTTACAACTATTGAGCCGTTTATCCAGGGTAACTTACAACTATTGTGTGGTTTATCCAGCGTAACCTACAAATATTGTGTCGTTTATCCAGCGTAACCTACAACTATTGTGTCGTTTATCCAGCGTAACCTACAACTATTGTGTCGTTTATCCAGCGTACCTGGATACCTGGAGGTTACCTGGAGGTTATTCAGGATCAACGCCCCGCCGGCCCAGTCCCGCAGCCAGGCCTCCCCGATGGATCAGGGCCTGATCAACTAGGCTGTTACTGCTGGCCGCACGCAGTCCGACGTACGATCCACAGCCCGGCTGATCCGGCACTGACTTTAGGTATCTGTCCAGCTCTCTTGAAGGCAGCCAGGGTTTATTGGCAATTCCCTCTAATGCTTGATGGGAGGCTGTTGAACAGTTTTGGGCCCCGGACACTTATGGTGTTTTCTCTTAGTGTACCAATGGCGCCCCTACTTTTTATTGGCGGCATTTTTGCATCGCCTGCCCAGTCTTTTACTTTCGTAGGGAGTGATTTCTGTGTGCAGATTTGGGACCATTCCTTCCAAGATTTTCCAAGTGCGGATTATGATATATCTCTCCCTCCTGCGTTCCAACGAGTACAAGTCAAGTGCTTCCAAGCGTTCCCAGTAGTTAAGGTGCTTGACAGAACTTATACGTGCAGTAAAGGATCTCTGTACACTCTCTAGATCTGCGATTTCACCTGCTTTGTATGGAGATGTTAATGTACAGCAGTATTCCAGCCTAGAGAACAAGTGATTTGAAAAGGATCATCATGGGCTTGGCATCTCTCGTTTTGAAAGTTCTCATTATCCATCCTATCATTTTCTTTTGCAACGTGCGATCGTGGCACTGTTGTGATCCTTGAAAGTGAGATCCTCAGACATTATTACTCCCAGGTCCCTTACATTATTTTTCCGCTCTATTGTATGGCCGGAGTCAGTAGTATACTCTGTTCTAGTTATTATCTCCTCCAGTTTTCCATAACGGAGTAGTTGGAATTTGTCCTCATTGAACATCATATTGTTTATGTTGCCCACTGGAAAACTTTGTTTATATCTTCTTGGAGGTTAACCGCGTCCTCAGCAGATGACAGCCTCATGCAGATCCTAGTATCATCCGCAAAGGATGATACGGTGCTAATAGTGTATATCTCTGTTTATGTCTGATATGAGGATAAGGAATAAGATGGGGGCGAGTACTGTGCCTTGTGGAACAGAGCTCTTCACTATGGCAGCCTCCGATTTAACTCTGTTGACCACTACTCTTTGTGTTCGATTTGTTAGGAAGTTGAAGATCCATCTCCCCACTTTCCCAGTTATTCCTTTAGCACGTATTTTATGGGCTATTACGCCATGATCGCATTTGTCAACTACCTACAACTACTGAGTCGTTTATCCAGCGTAACTTAAAACTATTGAGTCGTTTATCCAGCCTAACTTACAACTATTGAGTCGTTTATCCAGCGTAACTTACAACTATTGAGTCGTTTATCCAGCGTAACTTAAAACTATTGAGTCGGTTATCCAGCCTAACTTACAACTACTGAGTCGTTTATCCAGCGTAACTTACAACCATTGAGTCTTTTATCCAGCCCTAACTTACAACTATTGAGTCGTTTATCCAGCGTAACCTTAAAACTATTGAGTCGTTTATCCAGCCTAACTTACAACTATTGAGTCGTTTATCCAGTGTAACTTACAACTATTGAGTCGTTTATCCAGCGTAACTTAAAACTACTGAGTCGTTTATCCAGCGTAACTTACAACTATTGAGTCGTTTATCCAGCCTAACTTACAACTATTGAGTCGTTTATCCAGCGTAACTTAAAACTATTGAGTCGTTTATCCAGCCTAACTTACAACTATTGAGTCGTTTATCCAGTGTAACCTACAATTATTGTGTCGTTTATCCAGCGTAACTTACAACTATTTTGTCTTATTTAAAGTACAACCAACAACTACTGTGACATTCCATTACTGTCAATACAACAATAGCCACCTCGCTCTGTGGAGGTCTAGAGTTTTTCTCATTGTTTTGTTACCAGGGCCAATATAACACTACCACCAATAATATCCACTCGGTAACAAACACTGGCATCAATATTATCCACACTGTAACAAAACACTGGCAACATTATGAACAAAGTCATAAGAAAACGTATGTATCATTATGAACAAGGCGACAACATCATGGGCAAGAAGTGTATTCCTGCTCTTGAAGACTGATTATATACATTTGCTCCAGCTGACTGTTAATGTAGCCTGTTCCTGCATTTTTGTTCATGTATCCTTGTCTCTGTATGACTGCTTATGCATGCCTGCTCCTGGAGCCTGTTATTGAATTCCGGCTCCTTGAGCCTTTTCTTGTATGCCTGTTCCTGTAGCTTACTCCTGTGGCTTGCTCCTGGCTGCCCAATATTACAAGTCCGCGAAATACGAAATGCGGTTCACGAATGGTGCTCCTTCATACATTCATATGTTTTGCAATAAAATGTTTCTGCATTTTCTCTGGAGAAAAAAACATTCTTCCAACCACCTTTCAGGCGCAATGAAAGGCCTCCATTTCTCCCATTCACAACACAAGACCTCCAACATTTTTTGCTGAATATAAATATGTCACACCTGAGATGATGCGAAGCTGGATACTCTTCCCTTCTCTCACGAGAAGTTTTCATCATTAACAGTAACAATTTTTCCTCATTTAAAACGCTAAACTGACACTCCTTAGACCGGAGATAACTTGACGATTCGTCTTGAAGTACAGCCGAGTACACTAGATGTTGGAGAGCTGCTTGATAGGTAGGTAACTTTACTCGTATAGTCAAGTTCAGATAAACCAGTGAACTAGTATTCACTGAATCAGTAGTTATAATAGTTAAGCAAAAAGAATCAGAATCAAGCAGTAATGGATTGTGGGTTGCAGTGTTAGGGAAGTTGTTTAACTAAGAGATGGAAGGCTTCAAAATGATGCAAGGCCCAATTATAGCTAAACAGAATGGTCTAGGTCTCCATTATTTTGTCTGCTTGATAAGGATAAAACACAGTTCCTTCCAAGAGTTTTTTTTTGACTGTCGTGTATATCAGTATTTTGTGTGTAAGTAGTTTATTCGTCCATTACATAGGAGTACAGGTTTTGGCAGACAGGGGTATCTAGATGGGTTTAACTTAGACTGTTTTCTTTACGATCTTTCATTTCTGCTAAGATCCAAGAACGTTTAGCAAGAAAGAAAGAGGGCAAGGGAGAACGTGAAAAAAAGTTAATTGTGACAGAGCGAAAAGAGTAAGAGATACGAGCTAGGTCAGAGCAAAAGGAGGATGAAAAAACAAATTAGGAAGAAATAACGAAGCGAGAGAGAGATTGAGAAAGAAGACAGGAAAGAGCGTTAAAAGTTGGAAAGGATAGAGAGTAAGAGGCAGAGAGGAAGTTAGAATAGGTGAAGCATTTGAGTTAGAGTAAAAAGAAAAGTTTAAACACCAAGTCGAGCAGAGCGATAATGAACTTCAGGAACCAGAGTTGGAACAAAGAATCTTCACTTTTCTAAACCGAAAGTAGACGAAAATATATTGGAGTCAACTCCACTCATCACTGGAGTAAACATGCCAAATCTATCTTCCATTCATAGAAGGGAAAGATATGACTCCGTAAATCATACAGGTTTGGTAAATACCACCACCTTACATGAATGGCCAGCTGACACCTGGGCCACAAGGTTAGGCATACCTGGTACTGCTTTAAATGTTTATGTAACTTTGTCCCATCAAACAATCTGTGATAATTTGTTGTTGAAGAAGGCGATTCTTAAGGGCTTTCAGAAAACAAGTGACGCCTATAGAAAAGTCGTTATATCACTTTGAAACGCCAGCAAGAATTTCAACCATCTCTTCAGTTTCTGGAGGGACAGCGCAGGGGTTGGCCAAGACTGTACATCTCAAAGACATGTCATGGATGCTGACCAATTCCTAGTTGCTATTCAACACCGATTCGGGCTTTCATTAAAGAACGGAACTTGCCGCTGAAGTTGCTGAAGCTGCTATGTATTTAGAAGCTCGAACTTCATAAAAGGACAATAAGGGATCAAATGGTAAGTTGGGAAAATCCAGAGTGAAAGAAAGAGCCACGTAAGAAAGAATTCACTCTCTTTACACTGAGATGTTTAACCTGCAATGAGAAAAGCTACTAGAGTACAGAAGCAGAATATTTCAGAGATGGGACACAGGAACAAGGGGACTCAACTGGAAGTTAAAAAGTCATGAGTCAAAGGGATGTCAGGAAGTATTTCTTCAGCCTTAGAGTTGTCAGGAAGTATTTCTTCAGCCTTAGAGTTGTCAGGAAGTATTTCTTCAGCCTTAGAGTTGTCAGGAAGTGGAATAATCTGGAGAGTGACCCAGTGGAGGCAGGATCCATACATAACTTTAATTAGAGGTACGATAAGGCTCTAAAAGCATAGAGCGGACCTAGCGAAGAGGCAGCGCCAGGAGCTGTGACTCCACTTCTGCAACCACAAATCACTGAGCACACACACACAATAATGGTATTTCGCTCTGGCTCATGATGCCATCTGCCATGTCATACTTCCATTCAAATTCTTTTACCAAAATCTAATTTTCATTACAAAAATATTTAATTAACGTCTTTCATCTAATATTCTGTTTCTCCAAAATTTAAAAAAAAAAAATCAAATTATTAGCTAAAAATCACAGCTAAACACTTCTCTGTATAATAGACTATAAGCCAAATTTTCTCACTCAGTATTATATCTGCACCTCTATTTAAAAAAAAAAAGCCTATCAATCAAAATAAAAATTTCAATGATAAACAGGTTGTAAAATTCTGTGCATAACAGTCAGCTTATAAGCCAAATTCCCTCACGCAATATTATATCTGCAACTCTATATTAAAAAAATAAGCCTATCAGTCAAAAGAAAAATTTCAATGATAAACGGGTTGTAAAGGCTTATCTGAAAAAAAAAACGTTAGTTTTTAGGTCAACATTAAAATAATATGTAAGTTGCATCTAGTAACCTGTGTTTAGTTACGCAACCGATACCATGTTCTGACAACTTGCTGCCAGGCCATCAGACACACTTTTCACACACACACACACACACACACACACACACACACTCCTTGTTTGCGGACGATGTGAAGTTAATGAGAAGAATCAAATCGGATGAGGATCAGGCAGGACTACAAAGAGACCTGGACAGGCTACAAGCCTGGTCCAGCAACTGGCTCCTTGAATTTAACCCTGCCAAATGCAAAGTCATGAAGATTGGGGAAGGGCAAAGAAGACCGCAGACACAATATAGTTTAGATGGCCAAAGTCTGCAAACCTCACTCAACGAAAAAGATCTGGGGGTGAGTATAACACCGAGCATATCTCCCAAGGCGCACATCAATCAGATAACTGCTGCAGCATACGGGCGCCTGGCAAACCTACGGATAGCGTTCCGATACCTCAGTAAGGATTCGTTCAAGACTCTGTATACCATTTACGTCAGGCCCATACTGGAGTATGCAGCACCAGTTTGGAATCCACACCTAGTCAAGCACGTCAAGAAATTAGAGAAAGTGCAAAGGTTTGCAACAAGACTAGTCCCAGAGCTACGGGGATTGTCCTACGAAGAAAGGTTGAGGGAAATCGGCCTGACGACACTGGAGGCCAGGAGGGTCAGGGGAGACATGATAACGACATATAAAATACTGCGCGGAATAGACGAGGTGGACAAAGACGGGATGTTCCAGAGAGGGGACACAGACACAAGAGGTCACAATTGGAAGTTGAAGACTCAGATGAATCAAAGGGACGTTAGGAAGTATTTCTTCAGTCATAGAGTAGTCAAGCCGTGGAATAGCCTAGAAAGTGAAGTAGTGGAGGCGGGAACCATACATAGTTTTAAGGCGAGGTATGATAAAGCTCATGGAGCAGGGAGAGAGAGGACCTAGTATCAATCAGTGAAGAGGCGGGGCCAGGAGCTATGAATCGACCCCTGCAACCACAAATAGGTGAGTACAAATAGGTGAGTACACACACACACACACAGGCTTAGCTCACAGACGGTGCGGTAGCTATTGAAACACCTCGCCAAACAAACTTAGCAGACACGACAACATAGTACTTGAATGTATTCAGAGACAGAGGGTAGACGGGGTAACTAAAGTATGGCAGGTACTGACACCATTATTCTCTCACCACAGGCTGGAGCCTCACTTGCCTCACCACATAATCTACTCTCCATTTTAAATACATAAATAACAAAAATGCATAATACCGTGACTGGAACAATATACAAATAACCAGCACATAGAGAGGAGCTTACCACGACGTTTCGGTCCATCTTGGATCATTTACAAAGTCAGTCATGCACACATTATATGCCGAAGTCCCCTTCGTTCATTTCCACTAGGTCGAAATTTGTCAGAAATTCTTAGGTTAATCTGAGTTAGATTTAGATAAACTTGGTTATGTCTTATTTATTTATATAGGTTAACGTATTTTAACATATATTTCCATAAAATTAATCAACAACGGAATTAAACAGAAACAATGGTGGTATACGACCGTCAACGTAGTGTGTATTTTAAAATTTCCAGTAGTGTGTTTTCTCTCGTTGACACAATCACACTGGCTATAATTCCTACTGCCCTGCTCACTCATCTATGGTGAAATTCTTGTGAAACTCTTTGAGTATTTTTATTGGGTAAACTTTTCGCCAACCAGTGGTTTCCTCAGTCCAATATAAAGAAGAAGGGTTGAAGTTCAGAAGGAGGTGGTTGTAATCAGTCCCTTAGCCTGGGTCGACGTGGTCCCTGGAGTCGACGTGGTCCGTGAATCAACCTTGACTGATGGACTGACATCGACTCCAGGCTGAGGGACTGATTACCTCAAACGCCTTCTGATCTTCTGACGATCAACCCTTCCCTGTACTGGACTGAAGAAGCCACTGGTGTCTTAATTATCAACTTGGCGGTATTTTATCCCATTTTCGACAAGTATTGTTCGTGGGTGGAAATAGGTTGGACTACAGCACTGTCGCTCAGGCTGTCCCTGTGGCTCTTCCTCAGGCTGTCTCTGGCTTCAGATGCCTCTCTTAATCCTTCGACTGGAGTTTGTTTTCCAATTAAAAATACTTTTTAAGTGATTTCCTGAAATCCTACACTGGAATTTACCACCATTAACCTGAAGATATGCAATGAATTCAGGAGAGACAACGATCTCTCTCTTCGAATTTGTGAAGGGATGCGACACAAACACAAATATTGCCGACACCGGGCCACGTTTTTCTTCCTATGCCCTTCAACATAATACACCATTGAAGGCACACTCTCTCGGATGCCCTTGGTGATATAAAGCCTGCTCACACCTCTAAGCTCATGACCTGACTCTGTTACTATCCCCTGGATAAACACATCATTAACACACACGTATACCACATTTCCGAGACAGTTCGAGCTCACACACACACACATTGAAGGAACAAATAATATACATCACTGAATATAAGACAAGGCAGGCATAACACATAGTATACAGACACAAAATCCATATAGTATACTGCAGAAATTATCCTCTTGCTGGCAGATATTTGAGGTTTTCTTTCTCTCAACGAGGTACATAACCTCGAACAATGAAAGGCAAACATCACAACAATGGAAATTTTAATCCTGGAAAACACAGACTTTGGCTTTTGTTGCCTTTCTGACGTCTCGTGTCCTTCCATATACAAGGTTGGTGGCCATAAACAACGGTGTCGTCACACATGTCAAACGAGACACATGTTGCATAAAAAGCTTTAACACAGACAACGTTTCACTTTAACAAAGTTCCACACGAAGCGAAACTTTGCCCCAGAAACGAGTATCTTTTCTTCACTCTTGTCAGCAGTACTCCATTTCGATCCAAGTGTCCCATAATGTTACGCTGCACGATCTTTATTTCCCTGCCCTCCCAACTGCAGCTCTGGCACCAGGCATTGCCTTGAAAACAAGAATATTTTTCTCCTGTAGCTCTCAGCTAAATAAACTAATATTTTCATAATTAATTTCAGAACGTCAACATGGATACTGCATTTTCCTGTTCACAACTCCTAAAGGCTATCAAGAGAGAGGCTAATTAACTAGTAACAAAAACCAAAGGAATTTTAATCCCGTACAAAGCCAAATGATTAGCAAAATCGTCTTGACAGTAGAAATTAGACTTTCAGTAAATCATTACTATTCAGTAGATTTACAAACACAGATTAGAATAGAACTATTCAGTATACTAGAACTGTTCAGTATACAATGGGTATCCCGCAGATCATGGATATTCTCAACATTAGTACTCTTTAGCAGAATACGGATACTCATTAAACTGTAGATGTTCAAAAAACTATTGATATGCAATAGATAATAAATATCAAGCAGATTATGGATAGTCTGTTGGGTATGGATGTTCAGTAGAGTAAAAAACAGAGAAAAAAATATTCGGGATGATTATCATACTGTTTACTCTTAGCGAAGCCAAATTATCAGAAAAATTCAATAAAAAAAGATCAGTCTTAGAATTTGTCACACCATGGTTAATGAAGACCAGAAAGGCACAATACCGTGATTGGAAGAATACACAAATAACCCGCACATAGGAGAGAGAGGAGCTGGCCACGACGTTTCGGTCTGACTTGGACCACTACAGACATTTACTAAGTTATATTGAGAAGCAAAAAGTAAACATTGTGCTTCCCAAAGGATAAAAGTTAAGGGATTACTGGAAACTAAACTGTAGCCATAGTTAGTGACAGTGCCTGTAAGCCATAATTAGTGAGTGACTGTAGACATAATTAGTGACGGTGCCTCTAGCCATAATTAGTGACAGTGCTTGTAGCCATAAATAGTGACAGTGCCTGTAGCCATAATTAGTGACAGTGCCTGTAGCCATAATTAGTGACAGTGCCTGTAGCCATAATTAGTGACAGTGCCTGTATCCATAATTAGTGACGGTGCCTGTAGCCATAATTAGTGACAGTGCCTGTATCCATAATTAGTGACGGTGCCTGTAGCCTTAATTAGTGACAGTGCCTGTAGTCAT
>NW_027197569.1:12500-58866 GCF_038502225.1 Cherax quadricarinatus
TATATACATACATACATTCATACATTATATATATATATATATATATATATATATATATATATATATATATATATATATATATATATATATATATATATATATATATATATATATATATATATATATATATATATTATATTTTATTTAAAACATAGTTGGTAGAATTACCGACAATATGTAAAGTAAACTTTGTATAGAAAGGGGTTTAGTTATAGGTAATACATATTTTAAGAAAAAGAGGATAAATAAGTATACACGATATGATGTAGGGCGAAATGACAGTAGTTTGTTGGATTATGTATTGGTAGATAAAAGACTGTTGAGTAGACTTCAGGATGTACATGTTTATAGAGGGGCCACAGATATATCAGATCACTTTCTAGTTGTAGCTACACTGAGAGTAAAAGGTAGATGGGATACTAGGAGAATAGAAGCATCAGGGAAGAGAGAGGTGAAGGTTTATAAACTAAAAGAGGAGGCAGTTAGGGTAAGATATAAACAGCTATTGGAGGATAGATGGGCTAATGAGAGCATAGGCAATGGGGTCGAAGAGGTATGGGGTAGGTTTAAAAATGTAGTGTTAGAGTGTTCAGCAGAAGTTTGTGGTTACAGGAAAGTGGGTGCAGGAGGGAAGAGGAGCGATTGGTGGAATGATGATGTAAAGAGAGTAGTAAGGGAGAAAAAGTTAGCATATGAGAAGTTTTTACAAAGTAGAAGTGATGCAAGGAGGGAAGAGTATATGGAGAAAAAGAGAGAGGTTAAGAGAGTGGTGAAGCAATGTAAAAAGAGAGCAAATGAGAGAGTGGGTGAGATGTTATCAACAAATTTTGTTGAAAATAAGAAAAAGTTTTGGAGTGAGATTAACAAGTTAAGAAAGCCTAGAGAACAAATGGATTTGTCAGTTAAAAATAGGAGAGGAGAGTTATTAAATGGAGAGTTAGAGGTATTGGGAAGATGGAGGGAATATTTTGAGGAATTGTTAAATGTTGATGAAGATAGGGAAGCTGTGATTTCGTGTATAGGGCAAGGAGGAATAACATCTTGTAGGAGTGAGGAAGAGCCAGTTGTGAGTGTGGGGGAAGTTCGTGAGGCAGTAGGTAAAATGAAAGGGGGTAAGGCAGCCGGGATTGATGAGATAAAGATAGAAATGTTAAAAGCAGGTGGGGATATAGTTTTGGAGTGGTTGGTGCAATTATTTAATAAATGTATGGAAGAGGGTAAGGTACCTAGGGATTGGCAGAGAGCATGCATAGTTCCTTTGTATAAAGGCAAAGGGGATAAAAGAGAGTGCAAAAATTATAGGGGGATAAGTCTGTTGAGTGTACCTGGTAAATTGTATGGTAGAGTTTTAATTGAAAGAATTAAGAGTATGACGGAGAATAGGATAGCAGATGAACAAGGAGGCTTTAGGAAAGGTAGGGGGTGTGTGGACCAGGTGTTTACAGTGAAACATATAAGTGAACAGTATTTAGATAAGGCTAAAGAGGTCTTTGTGGCATTTATGGATTTGGAAAAGGCGTATGACAGGGTGGATAGGGGGGCAATGTGGCAGATGTTGCAAGTGTATGGTGTAGGAGGTAGGTTACTGAAAGCAGTGAAGAGTTTTTACGAGGATAGTGAGGCTCAAGTTAGAGTATGTAGGAAAGAGGGAAATTTTTTCCCAGTAAAAGTAGGCCTTAGACAAGGATGTGTGATGTCACCGTGGTTGTTTAATATATTTATAGATGGGGTTGTAAGAGAAGTAAATGCGAAGGTCTTGGCAAGAGGCGTGGAGTTAAAAGATAAAGAATCACACACAAAGTGGGAGTTGTCACAGCTGCTCTTTGCTGATGACACTGTGCTCTTGGGAGATTCTGAAGAGAAGCTGCAGAGATTGGTGGATGAATTTGGTAGGGTGTGCAAAAGAAGAAAATTAAAGGTGAATACAGGAAAGAGTAAGGTTATGAGGATAACAAAAAGATTAGATGATGAAAGATTGAATATCAGATTGGAGGGAGAGAGTATGGAGGAGGTGAACGTATTCAGATATTTGGGAGTGGACGTGTCAGCGGATGGGTCTATGAAAGATGAGGTGAATCATAGAATTGATGAGGGAAAAAGAGTGAGTGGTGCACTTAGGAGTCTGTGGAGACAAAGAACTTTGTCCTTGGAGGCAAAGAGGGGAATGTATGAGAGTATAGTTTTACCAACGCTCTTATATGGGTGTGAAGCGTGGGTGATGAATGTTGCAGCGAGGAGAAGGCTGGAGGCAGTGGAGATGTCATGTCTGAGGGCAATGTGTGGTGTGAATATAATGCAGAGAATTCGTAGTTTGGAAGTTAGGAGGAGGTGCGGGATTACCAAAACTGTTGTCCAGAGGGCTGAGGAAGGGTTGTTGAGGTGGTTCGGACATGTAGAGAGAATGGAGCGAAACAGAATGACTTCAAGAGTGTATCAGTCTGTAGTGGAAGGAAGGCGGGGTAGGGGTCGGCCTAGGAAGGGTTGGAGGGAGGGGGTAAAGGAGGTTTTGTGTGCGAGGGGCTTGGACTTCCAGCAGGCATGCGTGAGCGTGTTTGATAGGAGTGAATGGAGACAAATGGTTTTTAATACTTGACGTGCTGTTGGAGTGTGAGCAAAGTAACATTTATGAAGGGATTCAGGGAAACCGGCAGGCCGGACTTGAGTCCTGGAGATGGGAAGTACAGTGCCTGCACTCTGAAGGAGGGGTGTTAATGTTGCAGTTTAAAAACTGTAGTGTAAAGCACCCTTCTGGCAAGACAGTGATGGAGTGAATGATGGTGAAAGTTTTTCTTTTTCGGGCCACCCTGCCTTGGTGGGAATCTGCCAGTGTGATAATAAAATAATAAATAAAATATATATATATATATATATATATATATATATATATATATATATATATATATATATTATATTTTTATTTAAAACATAGAACAAATACAATAATGTATAAGAGTATAAAATTAAAAACCATACTAGATATTACAAAACCTCTAGTACACAATCCCGGTACATTTTAAGAACACCATAGATCATGGCCATATTACAACCATATACATAACCCACAACCATATACATAACCTATAAACCCTCCTTTTATAATAATCATTATTGCCAGTGCAGACACAGCTGACACTTCTACCCCTCCCCGTATGTACAGTCCCCGTTCTAAATAACATACATTGAATTATTATAATGAATGGTCATACCCTGACCTCATCAAAACCTAAGAGTTGGTAGTGCATGAACAAGACACCAAAACACAAATTTACAGACTAAAACAGATATGAAACATTACATTCCTATACACATACACTGTAATAAGTAGAAGAATATACACCACCAATATGATATCAAATATTAATGTTAACCATGAATTACAAACATTCAAAACATTGCATATCGTGAAGTTCACACTCAAAATGCAAGATAATACACCACATGCTACATTAGCGGTACAATACTAGGCTATGTAAATTATTTAAAGAACCCTAGACTAGAACATGAATAAGTATTATCCAAAAGGTTCATCATGATTTTAGTAACTTAACAACTCCAAACTCCTTATAACACCTAACACGCCACATACAAACTTACCAATAACGTAACATACATTCCACAAGACTATACTTTCGCTGTGCCTTCTAGCACGTGCCTAACTAGTATTACTTACAAATATAGATACAAAAATTTTAATCTAGAGAACTAATCCTTATCCACACATGTTTACATAATAGGTAATTACTTTAAATCTGATGTAGGAACGCGTAACAAAATGGCAAAAATAACTGTTCTTCAAGGTACATAGTGAAAGAAATATCCTCTCAAGAAAAGTTTAAAATTCAATTGCAAGACCAGTACAATCAACATAATACGCTACCAAAGGAAAATATACATATTATATAATTTATATATTTAAACTGCCATTTACACCTTCCCCATCAAGGGAACTAAGCTAAACTAATCTTTCACAACCTCTCATCTAGACCCACACGAGTACCTCCAATCACACCCAATCACCCATCATTGCGCACCCAAGGAGGTGAGCCCGTTGAATACCCCTGAACCCCCCCCCCCCTTTTACCACCCTACTCACCCCGGCAGTTAAAACCCCTTATAACGCCAATAAATTCCCTATTGTTAGGCCTCTATAACCCTCGGAAAAAAGCTCATCCCACCTTTTCCCAAAAATGTCTCTATTGCGACACAAGGTTCGATAAAACGTCGCCGCCAAAGTCCTTCTCAGCACATCCCCACATTCCCCCTCATACCTCACAAAATATATATGTAGTCCACGATTACATATGTTAAACCCCTTACCACACCCTCATCCACACCACTCATATCAAGATTCAACGCTCGCAATACCGACACACCTTGACCCCCCACCCTCACCACAACCTTATTCATCCATACCCTTATGCACTCCAAACCTTCACAAAAATAGACAACATGATACGCAGTCTCTTCCCCACTGCATCTGCCACACACCCCACCCTCGATAACCCTCCTATCTCGGAGCATCGCTCCCGATGGCAAAATCCCATGCAGGAAACGATACATAACCTCACGTGGCCTAGGTCGTATCCTTAATTTACTAAATCTTCGCCATATTACATCCCATGCATACATGGGGTAGATCCCTTCAACCGGCGCCACTACATATCTAACAATTTACATAAAGTTCCCACCTTTACTTTTCCCGGTTCCCTGGCTAACACTAAAGCACGTAACACTGTTTCACATTCCTTCATTTCCGCCCCTCCATACCATTTCCTCAGGTGAGCATGTACCTTATCTAGCTGCCCCCCCCCCTCCATGCACCTGCACTTATCACTTCCCTCTTAATAAAAACACATTTCACGCGCTTTCTCAAGTCCAACAAACCTAACCCTCCCCTACATACCGGCAATGTCTACCTCCCTTCGCAACCAGTTGCACCCTGAGCCCCACAAAAATTTGAACACCATTCTAAGAATACTCGTGATCGCTGTTCCTGTTAACGGCATCACTGCCGAAACAAACCAGACTTTACTATATAGTAATACATTGATGACGATTGCACGTTGCCTAAGGGTTAAATGGTGAGGTCGCAGCATTCCCAAACGTCGCTGCACCTGTTCCACCATCCTATTCGAATTGCTAATCCTTGCAGCACTCAGGTCAGCCTCATAAACGACACCACAGATTTTCAGACTCCTGGTTCTCCGCTGCACAACATCACATCCCCAATCTAATCTCCCTGCCCACTCTCCCAACCCCATTATCATTGACTTTTCCAGATTTACCTTCATCCCAGTAGCTCTCCCAAAATTGTGTACAACTTCCTCCAAAAGTCCTACCCGTGTCTCCTCACTCACCAAACCAGGCCAACCAAACCAGGCCAAGGCTTCTGCTCACCATCCCCATCCCCTGTCCTTAGACGATCCTCCACCATCCTATAAAAGGGATCCTGAACACATGCAAACAAAAGTTGTGATAATGGACATCCCTGCCGAAGACCCCGCTCCATGGTGACTCCCTCCCCCACACACCCATTGATTTGCACCCTTACCTTCGCGTTTGAGTACAACGTATCCACCCACCCCACTATTTCTTCGCCAAACCCCTGTCGTAGGAGAATATCCCTCAAAGCCTTTCTTTCCACCCTATCATAAGCCCCTTGCCAATCCAACGCCACCAACGCCCCTCTTCCCCTTTCCATGTCCTCCAGGAACCCCCTTATGATCCCGTGGCCCTCGCCCATTGACCTACCAGGCAAATCAAACTGAGACTCAAACACGACCCTCCCCACAACACATTTAAGCCGATTCCCAAGAATTTTCGCGAACAATTTATAATCAGCACAAAGCAACGAAATGGCTCGGTAATCCCGAAGGGTACTCTGCTGTTTACCCTTCGGGACCAACACCACCACCGCCGTTGCCTGAGATTCTCCCATCTTACCTCCTTCCTTCATGGTATTCATTAACTCTACTAGGAAACCCCTAAGCAGACCCCAGTGCTGTACATAAAATTCGCTTGGTAAACCATCGATCCCGGGTGCCTTTCCCTTCCTCATGTCCATAAGGGCTCTCCATATTTCCTCCTCCTCAATGACCCCACCCAGTGCCTCCCGATCACTCCTCCCCAGTTTGCATGGCACATACTCACATACCTGCCCAAGAACCTCTCCATCTACCCCACTACTTTTCCCATATTCCTCAAACCATCTATCTGCATATGCACTCATCCCCGTGGTTTCCCGTAATACCTGTCCCTCTCTAACCCCCCCCCACCAAAGAAATGACTTGCAATCCCGGTATTGTAGTCGTTCGCTGTCGTACCTTCTGTCCTCGCAGCACACAAGCCGATGGCTTGTCGCCCCATAGTACTTCGTCCAACCCCGCCTGTATACGTACCGCTGCAAAACGTTCTTCTTGCAAATCCCTTATCCTGCCCTTCAACATGTGTATATCCTCCACTGGGTACACCCCGGCCACAGCCCCCCCCCTTGTAACAATCCCGTAATCTAGATTCTAAATAATTTGACAAACCATACCGCAATTGATTAATGCGTTTACCCTCCCTCACATAAAATTGACGTATTCTTACCTTAGCCACACTATCCCACCATCCTACCACATCCTCCTCAGTCCTTCTGTCTGCCCAGAGCTGTTCCCAAAATACTGCAAAACCTTCCAATCCCTCCCTATCCCTCAAAACCATCGTGTTCAGTTTCCAATAACTTCCCTGCCTACGAGCCAAAGCATCCCACCCCACCTCCACTAATACCGCCCTATGATCGGAAGACACCATCTCAATAGTTTTAAAAGACTCTACCAAAACCCTCTGAGATAAATATAACCTGTCCAAACGAGCCGCATATCCCATTCTTATAAACGTATGTTCCACCTCCCACAGACCTCCCCCGAAAGCATCACGTAACTGAAGGTCTCTAAGCAGGCCTCCCAAGACTGAGGAAAAATATCCCGCTCCTCTGGGTTCCACGTCTGCCCTCTTAACTACACAATTCCAATCCCCCCCCCCCACAATCGCCACCGACGGTAACGTGCGTAGGTAGTACACGAGCTCCTCCCGCACAAAATCCATCTTCACTTTCACGTCACTTTCTGCTGGGGCATACACACACACAAATGCCACTCTCTCTCCCATCCACCATCCTTCCACACGTAATATTCTCCCCCCTCCCCCCCCCCCTCTTTCCTGTGCAATACAAACGGGCTCGCCTCCCTGATCAACACACCCACTCCTCCTTTGAAGCGCTCAGACGGCAACACATAAGCCTGATACCCAGGCACCTCTAACTCACGACCAAGCTTAAAATTGTGCTCCTGCACAAAAGCTACGTCAATCTTGTACCAATTCAAAAACATCCTGAAGCACTCACGTTTAATACCATCACACAGACCATTAATATTTATTGTTACACACCTGAGGCCGGCTTAAGGTTTCCCTCCCTGCCTCATGTCATGACTCTTCCCTTTCAAACCATTTCCCTGGGCTTTGCCTTTGCCACATACTCCACCCTCCTTCCCAACCATCCCCCCCCCTTCTGTTGTGGCCCTCTCGTAGAGTCACTCTGAGCACCATAACCCCATGTCTTTTTTCCTGGCCTTTGCGCCGGCGTCAGAACATCGTCCGAATCTGACGCTGCTGCCCTTTTCCTTGTAGCTCCTTCAGTTTCCATATCTGAGTCCTGGGAGCCAGCACAATGGACTTCCACCTCTACCACCCTTAATCCGCCTCCATGTCCTTCCATGGCACTCACACTGTCCATCACAGGTGCCACCTGATCCTCCCCCCTCCCACACACACCTTCTGCCCTGATCCCAGGTTCCTGATCACTGTGACTCTCCACCTCCGTAGACTGTAACATAGCCTGTATCACCGTCTCCAACTCCTCCTCAATAGCTTTCACTTCTGCGCCCACCTGCACCTCTTCACTTGACAGCTGTACTGTTGATGGGCCAGGTGATTCATGGATCTCCACTTTTGATTCCACAGGAGCAGCCATCACCTCTTCACTCCACAAGCGACCACGCCCTCCTCCTTGCCTCCGTTCTTCCTCAGGCATCGGTTTCTCATGGACAGGTGCTGCGCCCCTTGCCGGCCAGGGAGCCATAGTCCGCTTGCTACAGTCTGCCGCCATATGGTCAAATTCGCCACACAGTCGGCATGTACGCCTCTGCCCAGCATACGCTACCATTACCTGGGTTCTAAACTCCTCGAGATATACATACGAGGGTATAGGATGCCTTAGCGTCATCTTCAGATTGAAAGAACCCTCAGGATAACCTGTGTAAGCTCCTTTTACCCATTTACCAGGTTGGGCCAGATGTACAGTGCCATAACGTTCGAAAACATTGCATATATCCACTTCATCAGCCTCAAAAGGCACGTTTCGGAGCTTAACCCACGAATAATGTCGTGATACATCCGTCAACTTGACCCTCACTGCCGGTGTTAGGTTAATGCTGACATCTTGATAACGATCCACCAACGCCTCGTATACTTGAGCAGTTAGCACCTTCACGAATATTCTATACACACCGTTCAGTGCCACTCCATACAAATCCTCGTCTCTGATGCCGTATGTCTCTCTCACAATTTTGGGCAATAATACATCAACTGACGTTGGCGTTAAAGCCCCACTAATGAGCTCAATGCCCACAGTATTCATCCTTCTGCGCACACCTGGCGCCATGTTGTTGACTGAGTAGCTCGTCTGGGAAAACAGTAGAGGGGTGCAAAGCACGACCGCACTCTACCTCATCCAGGCAGCGAATTCTATATATATTTATATATATATATATATATATATATATATATATATATATATATATATATATATATATATATATATATATATATATATATATATATATATATGGTTTCTTTTTCTGTCTCATAAACACGCTAGATAACAGGGATATCTTGCTACTCATACTTACACTTTGGTCACACTTCACAGACACGTACATGCATATATATATACATACATCTAGGTTTTTCTCCTTTTTCTAAATAGCTCTTGTTCTTCTTTATTTCTTCTATTGTCCATGGGGAAGTGGAAAAGAATCTTTCCTCCGTAAGCCCTGCGTGTCGTATGAAGCGACTAAAATGCCGGGAGCAATGGGCTAGTAACCCCTTCTCCTGTAGACATTTACTAAAAAAGAGAAGAAGAAAAACTTTATAAAACTCGGATGCTTGAATGTGCGTGGATGTAGTGCGGATGACAAGAAACAGATGATTGCTGATGTTATGAATGAAAAGAAGTTGGATGTCCTGGCCCTAAGCGAAACAAAGCTGAAGGGAGTAGGGGAGTTTCGGTGGGGGGAAATAAATGGGATTAAATCTGGAGTATCTGAGAGAGTTAGAGCAAAGGAAGGGGTAGCAGTAATGTTGAAGGATCAGTTATGCAAGGAGAAAAGAGAATATGAATGTGTAAATTCAAGAATTATGTGGATTAAAGTAAAGGTTGGATGCGAAAAGTGGGTCATAATAAGCGTGTATGCACCTGGATAAGAGAGGAATGTAGAGGAGAGCGAGAGATTTTGGGAGATGTTAAGTGAATGTATAGGAGCCTTTGAACCAAGTGAGAGAGTAATTGTGGTAGGGGACCTGAATGCTAAAGTAGGAGAAACTTTTAGAGAGGGTGTGGTAGGTAAGTTTGGGGTGCCAGGTGTAAATGATAATGGGAGCCCTTTGATTGAACTTTGTATAGAAAGGGGTTTAGTTATAGGTAATACATATTTTAAGAAAAAGAGGATAAATAAGTATACAAGATATGATGTAGGGCGAAATGACAGTAGTTTGTTGGATTATGTATTGGTAGATAAAAGACTGTTGAGTAGACTTCAGCATGTATATGTTTATAGAGGGGTCACGGATATATCAGATCACTTTCTAGTTGTAGCTACAGTGTGAGTAAAAGGTAGATGGGGTACAAGGAGAATAGAAGTATCAGGGAAGAGAGAGATGAAGGTTTATAAACTAAAAGAGGAGGCAGTTAGGGCAAGATACAAACAGCTGTGATGAATGGTTTGAAAAACCGACAATTTGAAGATTGAGACACTTATGCAGCATATGGGAATCTTTATTCAGGAAACGTTTCGCCACAAAGTGGCTTCATCAGTCCACTACAAAGAGGAAGGCGTAAGGAGAGGAGGAGTATGAGGTAATCAGTCCCTCAGCCTGGAGTCGATGTGTTCAGTCCATCAATCTTGTAGAATGTACAGCATAGGGCCGTAGACGTGGCTTATATACTGTAGTGAGGTGACTTGAAGCAGGCGGAGGCGGGATCATAGTGGTACCATCCACTAGTCGAAGTAGGTCTTTGTCCAAAGGTTGAACAAGCGTTGAAGAATTCTTTGTAAGAAGATCCCATGATGCTGCAGTGTCTGACAGTTGTGATGAATGGTTTGAAAAACCGACAATTTGAAGATTGAGACACTTATGCAGCATATGGGAATCTTTATTCAGGAAACGTTTCGCCACACAGTGGCTTCATCAGTCCACTACAAAGAGGAAGGCGTAAGGAGAGGAGGAGTATGAGGTAATCAGTCCCTCAGCCTGGAGTCGATGTGTTCAGTCCATCAATCTTGTAGAATGTACAGCATAGGGCCGTAGACGTGGCTTATATACTGTAGTGAGGTGACTTGAAGCAGGCGGAGGCGGGATCATAGTGGTACCATCCACTAGTCGAAGTAGGTCTTTGTCCAAAGGTTGAACAAGCGTTGAAGAATTCTTTGTAAGAAGATCCCATGATGCTGCAGTGTCTGACAGTTGTGATGAATGGTTTGAAAAACCGACAATTTGAAGATTGAGACACTTATGCAGCATATGGGAATCTTTATTCAGGAAACGTTTCGCCACACAGTGGCTTCATCAGTCCACTACAAAGAGGAAGGCGTAAGGAGAGGAGGAGTATGAGGTAATCAGTCCCTCAGCCTGGAGTCGATGTGTTCAGTCCATCAATCTTGTAGAATGTACAGCATAGGGCCGTAGACGTGGCTTATATACTGTAGTGAGGTGACTTGAAGCAGGCGGAGGCGGGATCATAGTGGTACCATCCACTAGTCGAAGTAGGTCTTTGTCCAAAGGTTGAACAAGCGTTGAAGAATTCTTTGTAAGAAGATTCCATGATGCTGCAGTGTCTGACAGTTGTGATGAATGGTTTGAAAAACCGACAATTTGAAGATTGAGACACTTATGCAGCATATGCTGTACATTCTACAAGATTGATGGACTGAACACATCGACTCCAGGCTGAGGGACTGATTACCTCATACTCCTCCTCTCCTTACGCCTTCCTCTTTGTAGTGGACTGATGAAGCCACTGTGTGGCGAAACG
The DNA here is from genome assembly GCF_038502225.1 of Cherax quadricarinatus. NCBI lineage: Eukaryota > Metazoa > Arthropoda > Malacostraca > Decapoda > Parastacidae > Cherax > Cherax quadricarinatus. Next base: position 23,854 of record NW_027197569.1, read on the forward strand.
TTTCCTGAATAAAGATTCCCATATGCTGCATAAGTGTCTCAATCTTCAAATTGTCGGTTTTTCAAACCATTCATCACAACTGTCAGACACTGCAGCATCATGGGATCTTCTTACAAAGAATTCTTCAACGCTTGTTCAACCTTTGGACAAAGACCTACTTCGACTAGTGGATGGTACCACTATGATCCCGCCTCCGCCTGCTTCAAGTCACCTCACTACAGTATATAAGCCACGTCTACGGCCCTATGCTGTACATTCTACAAGATTGATGGACTGAACACATCGACTCCAGGCTGAGGGACTGATTACCTCATACTCCTCCTCTCCTTACGCCTTCCTCTTTGTAGTGGACTGATGAAGCCACTATGTGGCGAAACGTTTCCTGAATAAAGATTCCCATATGCTGCATAAGTGTCTCAATCTTCAAATTGTCGGTTTTTCAAACCATTCATCACAACTGTCAGACACTGCAGCATCATGGGATCTTCTTACAAAGAATTCTTCAACGCTTGTTCAACCTTTGGACAAAGACCTACTTCGACTAGTGGATGGTACCACTATGATCCCGCCTCCGCCTGCTTCAAGTCACCTCACTACAGTATATAAGCCACGTCTACGGCCCTATGCTGTACATTCTACAAGATTGATGGACTGAACACATCGACTCCAGGCTGAGGGACTGATTACCTCATACTCCTCCTCTCCTTACGCCTTCCTCTTTGTAGTGGACTGATGAAGCCACTGTGTGGCGAAACGTTTCCTGAATAAAGTTTCCCATATGCTGCATAAGTGTCTCAATCTTCAAATTGTCGGTTTTTCAAACCATTCATCACAACTGTCAGACACTGCAGCATCATGGGATCTTCTTACAAAGAATTCTTCAACGCTTGTTCAACCTTTGGACAAAGACCTACTTCGACTAGTGGATGGTACCACTATGATCCCGCCTCCGCCTGCTTCAAGTCACCTCACTACAGTATATAAGCCACGTCTACGGCCCTATGCTGTACATTCTACAAGATTGATGGACTGAACACATCGACTCCAGGCTGAGGGACTGATTACCTCATACTCCTCCTCTCCTTACGCCTTCCTCTTTGTAGTGGACTGATGAAGCCACTGTGTGGCGAAACGTTTCCTGAATAAAGATTCCCATATGCTGCATAAGTGTCTCAATCTTCATACAAACAGCTATTGGAGGATAGATGGGCTAATGAGAGCATAGGCAATGGGGTCGAAGAGGTATGGGGTATTTATTTATTTATTTATTTATTTATTTCCAATTTGTGCACACATACAGAGGTACAAAAAAAATACAGATAAGAGCAGTATGCCAAAGCCACTTATACTATGCATAGCATTACGGGCTGGCTTAAAATTAACTTAAGATTAACTAAGCAATGATTATTATTATTATTATAATCAAAAAGAAGTGTTAGTGTGTTCAGCAGAAGTTTGTGGTTACAGGAAAGTGGGTGCGGGAGGGAAGAGGAGCGATTGGTGGAATGATGATGTAAAGAGAGTAGTAAGAGAGAAAAAGTTAGCATATGAGAAGTTTTTACAAAGTAGAAGTGATGCAAGGAGGGAAGAGTATATGGAGAAAAAGAGAGAGGTTAAGAGAGTGGTGAAGCAATGTAAAAAGAGAGCAAATGAGAGAGTGGGTGAGATGTTATCAACAAATTTTGTTGAAAATAAGAAAAAGTTTTGGAGTGAGATTAACAAGTTAAGGAAGCCTAGAGAACAAATGGATTTGTCAGTTAAAAATAGGAGAGGAGAGTTATTAAATGGAGAGTTAGAGGTATTGGGAAGATGGAGGGAATATTTTGAGGAATTGTTAAATGCTGATGAAGATAGGGAAGCTGTGAATTCGTGTATAGGGCAAGGAGGAATAACATCTTGTAGGAGTGAGGAAGAGCCAGTTGTGAGTGTGGGGGAAGTTCGTGAGGCAGTAGGTAAAATGAAAGGGGATAAGGCAGCCGGGATTGATGGGATAAAGATAGAAATGTTAAAAACAGGTGGGGATATAGTTTTGGAGTGGTTGGTGCAATTATTTAATAAATGTATAGAAGAGGGTAAGGTACCTAAGGATTGGCAGAGAGCATGCATAGTTCCTTTGTATAAAGGCAAAGGGGACAAAAGAGAGTGCAAAAATTATAGGGGGATAAGTCTGTTGAGTATACCTGGTAAAGTGTATGGTAGAGTTATTATTGAAAGAATTAAGAGTAAGACGGAGAATAGGATAGCAGATGAACAAGGAGGCTTTAGGAAAGGTAGGGGGTGTGTTGACCAGGTGTTTACAGTGAAACATATAAGTGAACAGTATTTAGATAAGGCTAAAGAGGTCTTTGTGGCATTTATGGATTTGGAAAAGGCGTATGACAGGGTGGATAGGGGGGCAATGTGGCAGATGTTGCAGGTGTATGGTGTAGAAGGTAGGTTACTGAAAGCAGTGAAGAGTTTTTACGAGGATAGTGAGGCTCAAGTTAGAGTATGTAGGAAAGACGGAAGTTATTTCCCAGTAAAAATAGGCCTTAGACAAGGATGTGTGATGTCACCGTGGTTGTTTAATATATTTATAGATGGGGTTGTAAGAGAAGTAAATGCGAGGGTCTTGGCAAGAGGCGTGGAGTTAAAAGATAAAGAATCACACATAAAGTGGGAGTTGTCACAGTTGCTCTTTGCTGATGACACTGTGCTCTTGGGAGATTCTGAAGAGAAGTTGCAGAGATTGGTGGATGAATTTGGTAGGGTGTGCAAAAGAAGAAAATTAAAAGTGAATACAGGAAATAGTAAGGTTATGAGGATAACAAAAAGATTAGGTGATGAAAGATTGGATATCAGATTGGAAGGAGAGAGTATGGAGGAGGTGAATGTATTCAGATATTTGGGAGTGGACGTGTCAGCGGATGGGTCTATGAAAGATGAGGTGAATCATAGAATTGATGAGGGGAAAAGAGTGAGTGGTGCACTTAGGAGTCTGTGGAGACAAAGAACTTTGTCCTTGGAGGCAAAGAGGGGAATGTATGAGAGTATAGTTTTACCAATGCTCTTATATGGGTGTGAAGCATGGGTGATGAATGTTGCAGCGAGGAGAAGGCTGGAGGCAGTGGAGATGTCATGTCTGAGGGCAATGTGTGGTGTGAATATAATGCAGAGAATTCGTAGTTTGGAAGTTAGGAGGAGGTGCGGGGTTACCAAAACTGTTGTCCAGAGGGCTGAGGAAAGGTTGTTGAGGTGGTTTGGACATGTAGAGAGAATGGAGCGAAACAGAGTGACTTCAAGAGTGTATCAGTCTGTAGTGGAAGGAAGGCGGGGTAGGGGTCGGCCTAGGAAAGGTTGGAGGGAGGGGGTAAAGGAGGTTTTGTGTGCGAGGGGCTTGGACTTCCAGCAGGCATGCGTGAGCGTGTTTGATAATAGTGAATGGAGACAAATGGTTTTTAATACTTGACGTGCTGTTGGAGTGTGAGCAAAGTAACATTTATGAAGGGGTTCAGGGAAACCGGCAGGCCGGACTTGAGTCCTGGAGATGGGAAGTACAGTGCCTGCAGTCTGAAGGAGGGGTGTTAATGTTGCAGTTTAAAAACTATAGTGTAAAGCACCCTTCTGGCAAGACAGTGATGGAGTGAATGATGGTGAAAGTTTTCTTTTTCGGGCCACCCTGCCTTGGTGGGAATCGGCCAGTGTGTTAATATAATAATAAATATTATATATATATATATATATATATATATATATATATATATATATATATATATATATATATATATGAGGTGCCTTGAAACCGGTGATGAGCTCTTGATCAAAGGAATCAGAGCTACTCTCTCTTTCCCCGGAATGAAGCTATGTGTCGTTTTTTCCCATTTATAAAGCCCTTATCAGTAAATAATAAAAAATAATAATAGCAATAATAATAATAATAATATTATTATTTTATTATTATATTATTATTATTATTATTATATTATTATTATTATTAATGAAAACAATATGATAATAGAAGGGAGAAACAGAGAAATGAAACAAATTTTAGTTTGCTAAACAAAGAACGTATTATGTAAAAAATTTATTAGTTAAGGGAACTTCTGTCGTAAAAATGCAAATGTAACAGCAATGACCAAAATTTTGATGAATAGAGTTTTCCGGAAATGCTCGCTGAATACCAATGTCAGCGATATAAATGATTTCACGCGTATGGTTCTCCAGGGAAATATGCATGAATTTACAATAGCATTTTTTTCGAAAATCATGGTAAGTTTATCGAGAACGTTTTGTGAGGGGCGGCGGAATGAGATAAAAAGGGAGAGGATTATTATCCACAGCTTAATGGCCCAGTCGTTGGATGGATAACAAGAGATGGCAGTTGTGTAGAACCGGAGGTATAATACCGATTTGTCGATGATTAAGACGCATGTACATAACACCTGTTATGTACATGTTATGTAACAGGCTTTATTTACAGTATCTACTTCAGAGACATGAAGACGGAAACTTATAAACTAGAGCCAGTGGAAAAAGTGGGAAGCTGCAGTAGCTCAAGACATTGTTAGATGTGGGTGGGGACCACTAGTAGAAGTACAGCAATTAAGTCTCGTAAAATGAGCCACAGAATTAGAGTTGTAGAATATGTAGAGAGATGCAACAGTTGGAGACGTGGGCACATGTGGGAGGGGCCCACTCATATCACCACCCAGAACGAAACACAGTCTATAACAAAGCTATTCTCTGGATCAGATGTCTTCATCAGAGTTAAGAGTTACTGGTTTGTCCACAGGTTATTTTTTTTTTAAGTGAACTTGAGATAAACAGTCTTTACGTCCACAGCAGGACTCGAACCTGCAAACTCTGTATCAGAAATTTTCTCTGACAAAAAATGCTGACATCTTCAGAAGTTGATTTTCACTTCAAGAGCTGTGAGCAAATGCTTTTGTATAGTGAGAGAAGAGTTGGCCGAAATGCTCTAGTATCGGCCTCTGCGAGGACTGTTTACACATTCATCCTAGCAAATTCTATATGGTTTTCCTATACTGATTGCACCAAATTTCTTGATTTATGCTATTTAGCTTAGAATAGGTTAAGTTAGGCTAAGTTAGATGAGGATAGGTTAAGTTAGGGTATATTGGGGTTGAATAGGATAGATTGTGTTCGGTTTATAGTTAAATGGTTCAGAGAACCGATAAGTTGATAAATTACACACATGTGCAACACTTGGGTATCTGATAACATAGACTCCAGACTGAGGGACTATTACCTCAAACTTCTGATCTCCAACCATTCTTCTCTTTATTGGACTGAGGAAACCACCGGATGGTGTAACGCTTCCAAAATAAAGATAGCCAAGTATTGCTCAATTGTCTAATATATCATGTTAGGTTTAGTAAGGTTTGACTATATTAGATTTTGTGTCAAATCGCAATTAAATTTCTAATGAAACTTAAATGATGTTTCCCAGTTTTTCTCAGTCGCGTCTGAAGTATTTAGTGAGGTTCCTTATATCTCCCACTTAGGGTCTGACAGTTAAGCTGTTTATCAACGTCTCGACGTGATGCTTCATCACCGGCCTTTCATGTTAAATTCATCGATCATTCTAAGTTCGTTGAGTTTCTACATGACTGATGATTTACGATGGATATAACCTCATCCTTGGCATCTTTAAACAATGGCTGAGTCACTGGTGGAGACTTATGTATTTGTTAGGAGAAACATGAAAATTTCTCTAGATGCATGTCTTAGTCGGTTACGTTAGGCAAGTCTCGTCAGGAAACAGGACAAGTGTTTCCTGACGCGGGTTTTAGATTATGACCCGCCGTTGGAACTTTTGGTCATCTGGCCGAGGCCTTCCGCTGGCTTGTCTTAGTCATGTGATGACCCACATGCAGTCATATGACTAAGGACTTCCTGCTGGCTTTCAGGTTCACTCAGTAAAAAAATAAAGATTTTGACTATGATCGAGAACAGCAATTCCACCCAAAATAAAGAACAAAATAAAATACAGTCCATTGATTAGTGTTCTTCCTCTGGGTCAGTAAATATAGCTCTCTTTTTTACGCATTTAAATGGTGAATTAAAATCTTAATAGAGTTTTTAAGCATTACATTTTTTTATGTCTAAGCAGATTAAAGTCAAGTGGAAGAGCGTAAGTTTAGCAGCTTTAACACCATTGAGTAATAATCTTGTTTCATAAGCTCGAGAAAGCGATGATAAGCTTTAAGAGGCTTAGCTCTTTAATCCTCTGGTTTGGCTCTCTTGCTAATTGAGTACTGGCCACTGTAGTCAGATAGTATTTATACCTGACCGTGATAATCCTGACTGATACCCGGAATAGTGAGGAGACCGCTAAAATGAGGAAACTACAAACATAGGTGCTTGATAGGTTTATCTGGATCTCGGCTCTTGGGCTCATGGCTGAAGTGACTCGTGCTCGCTTACCAAGCAGAGTGAGATTATGGGCAACTCTATATTATCTGCCCCTACCAAAATGTAATAAGTACCAGGATGTGTTTTAATATAAACTTCAATATGGCATCAGCTTTAGGTCTTTTTTTGGGGGGGACGGGGGGGGAGTAGAGAGAGAACGTAATGACGTGCCAGGCGTCACATTTAAGCGACTGTTAAGTGAAATTGCAAGAGCATGCTGGAAAAGGCAGCGATGCACGAGTCATTAATGAGGCAGAGGAAGAGTGTGAGAAAGGTAAAGATGATTGACGTCGCAGTCAATATATGATGGAGAACGTCGGCTCTGAGTGGAGGACTCCAAGCGGAAAAATTTATGCATTCATTTCTCCACATAAAAGTTAATATTGATGAAAATGACATAGTTCGAAAATCGAGGAGTACTGCGGTACTCGAACTCGTGAAGAGTGGTAAATCTGCCTGAATATAAATTACTACTGTTGCTTATTAGGATAGGCTAGATAACGAGATTTTACAATACACTGGTGAGCCGAACAGTAGCCAGTGACCAATTCTAATTCTTTTTACCTTACTATATCACCAGTCAATGTGTTGACATTCTCTTATGAATGAAACACTCCTACGTATTCGTTAATTTTATTCATAATGAGTTTCCAACACTATGATAAGTGCTCAGAAATGACAAGAAACAGAATAAGCCACTTGCTTTGGCAGGATCGGGTGTTTTTAAAAACTTTTTTATCAGTTAGCTGTAATATTTTAACTCGGTCTTAAGATCTATTGAATGGCCTTAACCACTACACACATGCCGCGACCTCAACGTAAACTAATCGCGTGACCATCTACACATATATCATATACTCGAGCTAAAGAAGATTGTATTCATCATCACAAAGCTGTTGATGACAGAGAGCTGAAAAGCTTTGCTTCTTAATATGTCTTATCTTGCATCATATATTATAATGATTACTAAAAATTAGATATTGGACTCATCGCTGGAATATATGTGAATCACAGTGCGAAGAAAGCAAAGAAATACTGCTTTCTCAAGGCCCTCCAAAGTGACTTGTTAGCAGTAACAGATGCAGTATTATCAGTTTCACTTCCTAGAAAAGTTAAACACACAGTAGTGGAGGCAGGATCCATACATCGCTTTATGAAGGGGTACGATAAAGCTCCTGGAATAGGGAGAGAGTGGACCTAATAGCAAACAGCGAGAGGCGGGACAAGCAGCTGTGACTCGACCCCTGCAACCACAAATAGGTGACTACACACACGATGCCGTTTAGGTTGTGTAAATGCAAGTTTACTAACACACATTAAACTTGAATTCTGTGATAGCTGAAGACTCCACAGGTATTTATCTTAAAGGAGGTTCCAATTTGATTTTTAGTTGTGCAAGCTTTAATTTATTCATTTTAATTAACTGCTTGTAATGCAACATCTGGTGAATTATTCTTCCTGTCGGTTTCAAGATCGAAACAATGGAACATGTGGTGGAATTTGATTCCACTGTTCCACTAGGAGGCGAGTAAACAGTGTCATCGTGATCGTTACCATCCCCACTATGGGGGAAAAGATGAGGGTTACCTAACCGTTTCTTCCCTCCTGAGAGGTCCAAACTCTAATATTACGTTCCTCGGAGTCGTCAGTGACTTGATATAGCTGAGACCTAGACCCGTCAGTGTAGGATCTCGAATTTATGAATATCATATTGGACTGACATTCTCTCATGTCTAGAAAACCCTGTAAGTGTTCAATCTTTTTCAACTCTGGCAACCATACCTAGCTGCCGCAAGCATAACTCTGATAACCAGGGAGACACGGTCTCAGTCCCGTGGAAAAATGAAGCTGGTTCTTACGACTCATGGAAGCAATAAAAGCAGCCCCATATATCCAACCAAGCACAATGTAAGACGTGCCAAGACGCCCGGCAAGAGGCGTGACGTGATACTGCGTTAATCACCTAATTAAGGTTCACAGTGTTAGAGTACTGAAGGCTCAGCTAAGTGATTTGTGGATCCTTGAGATTACACCGGATTCATAGTTGATTGTAATGCAGGAGACCTCGAGACCTTACATGTGTGTGATCACTCCTGACCCTCCTAACAGCTGCTAGTAACAGGTCAGCTTCTACAACCTTCTCCAGTTCAGACTGGAATCCATAATCTCGTTCAAGGTAGGAAGGGATCAAGCTCAGAGATTAATATAAGACTCAGATTATAGGGAATCGGTACTAGAGTCAGTCATGGTGACAACTACACGGTACATGTGCGAGGCATGCATTACACTGTATAAGAGTGAGGCTGGTTCATTACCTTTGTAACTTTCCATGACTGTGACCAGATCTACCTGGAGTTCATTACCTTTGTAACTAGTTCAGCTATCTTAACTTTGGGGTCCAGTCCCTGGACCCATTATGTACCTCTGTAATCTTTTGACTACCGCCCGCAGGATGGGTATGGGGTGCATAATAAAGATATTAAACTAACACTGCATCAGAAGTTGAGCGTACTGGATACTAATGGCCTGGATAATGGACCAGACCCCAGGAATATGAAATTTGTAAGTAACTAGTATGCTTAGAAGCAATAAATTTTGCATTTCCTACATCCAAAATTTCTTCTAGGAATAGTTATTTTCAAACGTAAGCTGGTAAGTGAAAAGATCGCTGTTCGTACAAATATACCCCAGATCTTGGTAACGGCACAGAGTTATAGTCTTAGACAATGTATATGGAAATATTCAAAGTGCCTGATGGCCCTGTCGAAGGGGAGAGCTCACAGCCAGCTGAGATGGCTGGAATCTTAAGTGAGCTGGATTGACGTGTGGTTCCTCATTTTCACTCAAAGTAGAACCCTCTAAATATCGACAACAATATACCTAACATAGATAAAATTTTGGATTGATTTTGGTCTTTGTAAAGACCAAATTAATTGAAGAAACTGAGAAGAGTGAAAAAGTCGCTTTTGTGTAAGTTTATGAATGTCTCATTCGATAGGCTTCACAACTTCACCGCTGATATCTTGAGAAGACTCAGGTGAGTCAGAGATGTTAGGAAGTATTTCTTTGAACATACGAACATAGTCATAGAGTTGTCAGGAAGTGGAATAGTCTGACAAATGATGTAATGGAGGCAGGAGCCATATATAGTTTTAAGACGAGGTATGATAAAGCTCATGGAGTAGGGAGTGAGAGGACCTGATAGCGATCGGTGAAGAGGCGGGACCAGGAGCTATGTATCGACCCCTGCAACCACAAATAGGTGCATACAAATAGGTGAGTACACACGCACTCACTCTCTCACACATACACACACGCACGCATACACAAACACAAACACACACACAGAGCGCCACTGTCTCATAATTTTTGCCATAAACCCTTGAGACTCGGCACAAAGCTGTTGTTTGTAACTGGAGGGAGAGCACTGGGTCGGAAAATTCAGGTACAGAGATTGCCCAAAGCATTCATTACTACTGATACATTGTTTTTTCGTGTGGGTAACACAAACACCAGTTATTCTTTCGTGGAATATGAACTCATGCCAAGCACGTAACCCTTGTTGATAGCTTGTCGTTACATGTGTCTGAAATTCCGGAAGGGATACGAGTTTATTTTTCACGAAATTAGAAATATATTTTAAGATTTTCTCTGGCGTTCGATGGAAACTATATATATATATATATATATATATATATATATATATATATATATATATATATATATATATATATATATATATATATATATATATATATATATATATATATATAATTATGATGGTTTGCATAAGAGAATGTTTGTTACTTTGCGTCTATAATAGTTTGTTTCCTCCCAGTCACCTCCCAAACACTTCACATTCAGAACGTGTGTCAGAGTTTTCAAATGTGTATACTCAAACTGATATACTTTTGAAAAATTTTAACAAAACCTCTCTGATATTTACTTAGATGCGATCATTCAGCTATTTCTCATAATACCATCTATAGGCAGGACAGTTCTAATATATACAGTAACATGCAAAAAACTCACTTGAAAAACTGAGAGACTTAAAAGAACAGATTAACAATGAACGGCCTCTCCATGGTGGTCCATCTAGATAAGGACGTGTTCTTGCCTTCCTGGACGACGTGACGAGACTGTCAGGGTGGATTTAATTATACGGCCCTGATTTCTGTGTGTCCTCCCCTATAATTGCATCTGTCTGTATATATTGCTATTGGACACGTGTGTTCTAATATCATATACAGACAGTGTTTCGTGGGGAGACTTCCTATTTGAGGAAATACTGAGTTTGGGGTTCACCTCTCGCAATTTCTCCTTTAAATTATAAGTTTATTGATTATTTCCTTTTATATTAAACCATTTTAATAGGCGAGTATGGACATGTGAAGCATATTGTCACTCATTATCAAAATGTCCGAGACAATTATGACTCAACACTTGGAATAACAAATGGAACAACTAACATTTTCATTCTAGAACCAAAATTTAATTTGCATTAATGATATCTTTTGAAGATAAACGACAGAAATTGCCAAAATAATGGTGATAGTCTTTTAAAGCAGCCGCTGTTAAAATGTGGCACAGACCTTTATCAGCTAACAAGGAACCGGGGTAAATTACCCCAAATGGGGTAAAAATCAAAATCTCTGGTAATGAAGGCTCAATAAACACAAATAAAATCGCACAAAAAATTATTAAATAATATATATTTACGTTTTATTATTTTTTATATTATTTATCACTCCATTTACACATATTTGAAAGTTCCATGACTGATCATTATATGAGCAAAGAGCATTCTGTGATGGCATGAATTCTGTAATGGTCAAGGAGTCAAGCTTATTTTCATAACATAACTTTTGTGTCAGTATGATGGCAAACCTAAATATTTATTTTGTAATTTAGAACTTTAGTTATTCTTACAGCTGACTCAACACGGCTGATATTATTTTCGTTTAGGAAAGAGGTATCAAGAGAACATGCAACTCTTGCAGTGGACTCTCTTTTAAATTCTTCATTATATGCAAGTTGTGGTATCATCCTACTAATATTTAATATAGTATAACTTTATCTTTTTCATTCATTCCCTATGACCGCTTAAATTGTTCTTCAGCGTCCGCACACCAGAAGACAATAGTAAAATTATTGGGTCGGTAAATAATCGCACTTCCGGGTACAATAACATACGTTTATCTATAATTAAATCTGACGCTGACAAAATGAACCATATAGAAGCTTCCCGCTTCAGTACATCATTGTCTCAGGCCAGGATCCATGATGATAACATGCGTTATATACGTGAAGGAATTATCGTAATTTACACGAGTGTAAAGCAGTAAGTTCACCACACAGCACTGGTATCCATCACAAAACACTGGTAACCACCACCAAAAACACGGGTAACCACCACCACAAAACACTGGTAACCTCCACCACAAAACATTGGTAACCCCACCACACAACACTGGTAACCCTCATCACACAACATTTATCTACCTCTGTTCTTTTGCCTATTATTGAAACATCAGCGATAATCGACCCAAATAAGCTTCTAGACTCTAGAACACAATGAGGCTATGTTTATGAGACCGTTAGGATTTTCGGAAATGCTGGAAGACAAAACCAAAAAATATGTATTTTCTTTAAAGGATTCTGACCATATTATTAAAATGTGATTAATAAACTGTGTCGAGAGCTAAACAACAGATGATAAATTATGTATCCACTAACTATGTACCCTGATTTGCTGGAATATGTAATCCTGTAGCTCCCCCAATGTGCAGTTCGTAAAGTTCCAACAACTGCAAAACAATGAACTCTTTGTTCGACACATGTTTTACGGGAAAATTACAATAACATCACAAATACATTAAATTTAAATTCACTATATTTTACCTATGTAAGCAGATGCTCGCTAAACAGAGGTAAATCTTCCTGTATGGTATTACATGTCCACAGTAAAATTTCAAGCAACAACGTAACGATCAATGCGACGGACATAACCAATGTGTCCTTTTGTGTCGTTAATGAAGAGACGTGTCTACCTAAACGACCTAGATAAGGGAATAAATTGCGATATAAATAAGTTGGCTGGCGACATAGAAAAAGGTCAACAAATGAATTCTGAGGACACCAGGAAGTGCCAGATGATTAAGATTTATTGTTGTAGCTGGGAAAGTGGCAAGCACACTTTAATGTGGACAAATGTTAGGCCTTAATCAAGGAGAAAGTAAATAAGTACGGCACTTATAAAAATAATATAGATCTCAACAACAGTCACTACTCGGCTAGTGCTGGTAGTGACTATCGTATGACTGACTTCCTCAGCCACTGCTATTAATCACTATCGTAGGACTGACTTACTCAGCTAGTGCTGGTAATGACTATCATATGACTGATAGTCATTACAGAGAAAGGTATCCCTGTATTCCATACGCCCAGCCTCCTTTACCTCATTGCAAGCAAAAGTTATAGGATAGAGTGGTCATTAAATTCAAACTCAGAAAATTTGATAAATATGTATATATGTGTATGTAGCTAGTTTGTGCGTATCCCGCAGCTCGATCGCTAGCGCACTCAGCACACACACACTGAGGTCCGGAGTCCGAATCTCCTCTGGTACGGCTGGAAAACATTAGGGACGTGTTTCCATAAGTCACCTGCTGTCCATGTTCACCCATCAGTTTAAAATGGGTACCTGAGTGTTAGTCTTTTGGTGTGGGTCGCATCCTGGGGCAAAACTGACAATTTGCCCGAATTGCTCAGCATAACAAGTGGCTTTCTATACAGTAGTATGTCATTGATATTAGCTAGACCTGTATGCCTTGTACATGTACTTGTAAAAATAAAATTATTATTATTATTATTATTATTATTATTATTATTATTATCGTGACGTCAATCAAGAGGGTCTTTAATGCCATTTCAGGGAAATCAATTTCGGGAATGATCGATATATATAACTGAGCACAGATCGAGCGATCTCAGTTACCGTATCAACATTTACCATATAACTGTTGACTAATATTACAACCTAGGATTTCAAATGGCCTGTTATCCCAGGTGTAATGGGAGCAAATAAACACAGTAGAAAAAGTTTAGACTTATATTATCCTTCACCAATTTAGAACAGCAATATGTACACTATTTACAGTGATAAATATAGTGCACTCCACGGTAAGCAAGGCAGAAATAGAAGCCACAAGATAGCACACCGTGCTTCAACCAGCTCTAGAGTGGGAATGACAAGGGCAGACAGGAGAGCGGTATCCACATAACCTCTGCGATTGTCAATCCCACCTTCTTATTGGCTAGAACCTGGTCACTAGTTGAACGATGGGGCCCCATCATCAACTCTTAGCAACCTGGTTCGCTGGTTGGGGGAGATAGCCTGTAAATGAGGGTGTGTCCATGCGCCGAATAAAGGTTACGTACTCTTTGCATGCCACACCCCCACCCCCGAGAAGGCTCAGGATGAGGCTGCCACCTCCCAGTGGTAACCGTGCCGCCATGGCACAAAATAATGGGACCGCCTATCCTCTCCACCATCCCACTCTTAGATAGAGCTCAGCTTTCCTAGTGACCAAAAGCCAAACCCTAAACTCAGAGTGAGACAGCAGTCAGATAGGCCAACATAGGTCCAAAATACAAGCGGACGGTAGCCCGTATCCCCTCACTAAAAAAAAACCCCCACATCAGGGGATAAAAAAAAAGAGCTTGAAAGGGGGGTTACCACAAATACATCCTAACCTAAATAAAATATTAAACTAGACTCTTGACAAAGAGTCTGCCAACACATTTTCTTTGCCGGCAATGTAACGAATTTTGAAGTTGTAGGGCTGCAGCCTGAGCGTCCAACGCATAAGCCTTGTGTTGTGATTCTTCATGGCTTGGAGATAGACTAACGGGTTGTGATCACTGTAGACTGTGACCACCTGCGATGTCTGGCCCACAAACATCGAAATGCTCCAAAGCCAGTACCAGCGCGAGGGCTTCTTTTTCAATGGTAGAGTAAGCTCTCTGATGTGGCTGGAACTTGGCTGAAAAGTATGCTACAGGCTGCAACTCCTTGTTCCCGATTTGTAATAGTACCGCCCCAACCCCAGACTCACAAGCATCAACCTGTAATGAAAAAGGTTTGGAGAAGTCTGGAGACAGGAGAATGGGTGCAGAGCACAATAATCTTTTTGCTTTATTAAAAGCAGTGTTACAATCTGACGTCCAATTAAAGGGAACTTTATGACTGGTAAGAGAGGTAAGAGGGGCTACAATATCTGAGAAATTCTTACAGAATCTTCTGTAAAATCCTATCATGCCTAGGAAACGTTGAAGAGATTTCCTATCATGAGGAACTGGATAATCTTTAATCGAAAGAACTTTAGCAAGTTTAGGTGCAACATTACCACTACCTACTTCATGGCCTAGAAAAGTGACAGTGGCCTGGCCAAAGGAAGATTTAGATAAATTAACTGTTAATTGGGAATTCTTAAAGGTCTCAAACAGAGCTTTAAGTCTAAGTAGGTGTTGATCCCAAGTATCAGACACCACAACAATATCATCTAGGTATGCTGCCGTGCCTTCAAGTCCTTTAATAGCCTGATGGATGAGTTTCTGGAATGAAGAGGGAGAATTTTTCATTCCGAAGGGGGTAACTGTATACTGATAATGACCTCCTGGAATTACGAAGGCAGAGATTTCCTTCGCCTTATCTGTCAAAGGTACCTGATAGTAACCTTTAAGGAGATCTAATTTGGACACAAAAGTAGCCTTACCCACAAAGTCAATTACGTCATCCAGACGAGGAAGAGGGTAAGCATCTGTAATTGTGACCTCGTTCACTTTACGGTAGTCTGTGCACATACGAAACCCTCCATCAGCCTTCTTTACTAGGATGCACGGTGAAGCCCATGGACTAGATGACTCCTCCACTAAACCATGTTCTAACAAGAAGTCTACTTCCTGCTGAAGTAGCCTTTGCTTTTCAGGATTAGCTCTGTAGGGGGAGAGTTTAATTGGTTTAGATTTTCCCACATCTACATCATGGTAACCTAACGTACATTTTTTCGGCACATCCGAAAAAATATTAGGATATGACTGTAGAAGCTCAGTTAAATTGGTTGCTTGTATTTCAGATAATCCATCCATTAAAGGGCTAGGATCCTTGAGGAGGACAGAATTGGAAAGTTTAGTATTAATTTCAGAGATAGAGTGCAAAGAGTCAGAGTCGTCCTCAGAGGTAGAGGACAGAGTCATTACTGGGACTTTATCTGGTGTATGAAAGGCCTTGATTTGATTAATGTGGTAAGTTTTTGTTTTTGAGGTCTTACCAATGGGAGCTACCACATAATTTAAATCAGATAATCTACTTACTATCTGCATAGGTCCCGTAAATCTAGCTTTCAAGGTGTGGCCAGGTATAGGTTCCTGCACCAACACCTTGTCTCCTGGATGGAAGGAGCGGAATTGTGCACTTTTGTCATACCTCTGTTTCATCTTACTTTGAGCTATCTTTAGGTTAGCCGTGGCTAACTCACGTGCCACCTGCAACCTTGAAGACGGGTTGTAGAGTGCTGAGCTTACGTCTTCTCCCATCCATACTTCTTTGAGCACCCGAAGAGGACCTCGTACATTGTGCCCAAAGATCAGCTCAAACGGACTATACCCTGTAGACTCTTGCACCGTCTCTCGTACTGAGAATAGCAACAACGGTAGAGATTCATCCCAATCTGTCGGAAAGTGCATGCAAAAACTTCTCATCATTGTTTTTAATGTTTGGTGGAATCTTTCCAAGGCGCCTTGGGACTGAGGGTGATAGGCAGTGGATAAGTTGTGAATTATCCCTAACCTAGTTAATACTTCCCTAAATGCTTTGGCAGTGAAGTTAGTACCTTGATCACTTTGTATAGTTTTAGGAATGCCAAAACAAGAAATGAATTTTGTTAAAGCTTTGAGAATAGCTTTAGTATTGATACTACGCATAGGGATTGCTTCAGGATATCTGGTTACTTTATCCATAATTGTAAATAAATACTGATTTCCAGACTTTGACTTAGGTAGTGGACCTACACAATCTATAATTAAATCTGCAAAAGGTTCTCCATCAGCAGGTATGGGTTGGAGAGGTGCAGGTTTAATGGAATGTCCAGGTTTCCCAACTTGCTGACATTCTCGGCAACACCTAATATGATTCTTCACATCTTTCTTTAATTTTGGCCAATAAAATTCTTTTGTGATTCTATACAAGGTTTTTGTAATTCCTAAGTGACCTCCTAATGACGTATTATGAGCTATATTTAATATCTGAGGTCTATACTTGGTTGGAACCACTAACCTGTCGTATAATTGCCGGCCCTCTATCTCCTTACCAGTCTCAGTGCATACCAAATAATCATTTTTAACTTCATACTTGACTGGATGACCCAAAGAGGATTTACCCATGGCTGCCTCAAAAGCGAATTTTAAAGAAGGGTCCTTTCGTTGTTCCTCCCGGAAGGACAGTCCCTCGGGCATGGAAACAGAGACATCTGGGAATCCTGCAACCTGGGAATAGGAAGGCTTGATCGGGGTCTGTTCACTTGATTTACGAGACTCCGGCCGGTGTGTCTCATAAAACAACGTGGCTATTCCGAGATCGGAGTCGTCCAAGGATAGGTCAACATTCTCCCCAGACAACCCTTGGGATGTTGCCCGAGTTATGGCCAACACTGGAGAAGCATTAATTATAGGTTCAGGACACGAAGTAACAGTAGTAATGTTATTACCCAGTAATAACATGGCATTTTTCATGGGAAATCCTTTTGAGATACCTACAGTCAAGTACACAGTGTAATATTTGCACTGTACATAAATTTTATGCAAAGGAACTGAATATATAGCTCCTCCGTAAGCTTCCAATAAAACTGAGGAATTCAAGGAAGTATTCTCTGAAAGGGGTAATATTCCTTCTCTGACAAGTGAGCAATATGCTCCAGTATCTCTAAAGGTATTTACTTTAGTTGGTTCTGAGTTTTCCTGAAGGGAAATAAGACTTTCGCAATAATAAGGGGCCATACCTTTTTCTACTTCTCTAGGGGACATGTTACTAGGGATATTAGAGATGTTCCCGATGGGTTGAGGTTTTTGGGGGCAGTTGGAACTGATGTGACCTACTTTATTGCATCTGAAGCAGACGACAGGCTTGCCCTTTACTCCCTGATGACGTTGCAACTGGTGTCGTTCTGGCTGGTGCCTCTGGATATTGTTGTCGAGATGCTCCATAAGTAGTTTGCCTCTCCGCAGGGGGACCATATGTTGAGAAGCGTGGCTCACCAGGTGACTTATTTGGATGACGTAGACGCTCTCCCTCCGGCTGGCACTTCATTCTCCAATGTTGTCGATCTCTGCTCACGCCAGACTGTTGAAAAGAGAGACAGGACCGCTCGGACAAGGAGCGGTTCATTTCGAAGGTATCAGCCAACCTGGCCGCCTCCAATGCAGTGGTTAAGTCACGATCCTGCAGAAAGACACGAACCTCTGGTCCCACAGACTCCAGCAGGTTATCAATCAGAATAAGCTGCACCAGCTCCTCAAAGTTAGAGACACCACTCGCTTTATACCAGCTGGTAAAAGCTTTGGTTTGCTGTCTCACAAAGTCCACCAGGGATTGACCAAGCTGCCGCCTGTTCAATTTGAAGGTCTTACGATATTTAGCTGGGATACATGTATATGCTCCCAACACTGTGGTCTTCACTACTTGATAATCAGAGAATTCAGCGTCAGTTAATACCGACGTAAATTCCTGTGCCTTACCCAATAATGCTGTATGAACCAACGCTGCCCAGTGCTGTTCCGGCCACCTCAAGGCTCGAGCCTGATTTTCGAAGCTTTCGAAAAATTGCTCTGGTTCGGCCTCATTGAAGCGGGGAACAAGCTGTACTGCTTTTTGTAAACTGAAATCGTTTACAGAATGCGAAAACTGCCTCCTTTCTCTTTCCCTATCAAATTCTTCCCTTGCGAATGCTCTCTGTTCCCTAGTTTGCTCAAGATTGATTTTTGCCAGCTCAAGTGCCAACGACGCTGATTCACCCTGAGACAACCCAGCTGCACTATACTGACCATTTTGCTCCGTAGGTATATCATCTTCCTCATGCGAGAACATAGTAGTTTTTGCCCTAGCTCCCGTAGAGGGAGGAGTTTGATGTGCCATCTCTTCTTCAATAAGTATGTCAGCAATAAGTGAACGCAGTTGCGCAGCTGTGAGAGTGCGTTTATAGGGAATGCCAATGGAACGAGCAATTTGCCAACAACGCTGTAGAGACAATTTAGGTAGGTTATGCAAAGTATATGCCGACACCAGGCGTCTGACTCGTCTAGGTGGCATAAGTTATTCGCTATGCACAGTACGAATACCCCAACGTAACACGTTAATTTGCAGAACACGCTTAGCTATGCACAGTACGATTGCAGAATACGCATACAAGCAAAGCCGACTGCACACAAGATTGACCGTAGCGAAGCGAGCACACTGAACAAGCTAGTAGCGAGCTGTTGAACGATCACAATAGCAAGGCTGATCATAAGCAACTGACACGCAAAATTTGTAAAGCGAAGCGAGACAGCAAGCTACACAATGTTCCTGCTACAAGCTTCACCCTAAGCTCAACCGTTTCTCTAAGTCCAGCTCTCGGACAGGCTACCCATATTACAACCTAGGATTTCAAATGGCCTGTTATCCCAGGTGTAATGGGAGCAAATAAACACAGTAGAAAAAGTTTAGACTTATATTATCCTTCACCAATTTAGAACAGCAATATGTACACTATTTACAGTGATAAATATAGTGCACTCCACGGTAAGCAAGGCAGAAATAGAAGCCACAAGATAGCACACCGTGCTTCAACCAGCTCTAGAGTGGGAATGACAAGGGCAGACAGGAGAGCGGTATCCACATAACCTCTGCGATTGTCAATCCCACCTTCTTATTGGCTAGAACCTGGTCACTAGTTGAACGATGGGGCCCCATCATCAACTCTTAGCAACCTGGTTCGCTGGTTGGGGGAGATAGCCTGTAAATGAGGGTGTGTCCATGCGCCGAATAAAGGTTACGTACTCTTTGCATGCCACAACTAACCTAGTTTAAAAATTTGAAGGCGAGTGGATTAGGCGTCTTGAAGCCGAAAACAAAAGATGTAGATTATACAAGAGATAACCGTAGTTAATAAAGGAACGTGCAGTATATAGCCTACACCGAACTTAGGAAATTTAAAATACTATAAAAATAAAAGTTTTCAAAATGTTAATTACCTCTTTGCATTTGTATTATATTTAAAATTATCTACAGTCCTCAAAGAAAACTGTTGTAAGGTAATCCAATTGGGTAAAATTCTACCGATTCACATTTTGAAAAAAAAATATTTCATAGAGTAATTTGCCCACACAGAAACTTTATTCTTAAATAAAAAAAACTGATCGATGGAAATAAAAACAGCTGTTACAAGGTCTGAGATATGTGTGAAATGCAATGCTCACGTCTTGCCCTGAGCACAAGCGAACTCTTCAGTACAGTAAATATATCCGCAAAACAGTGGGGACAAAAATAAACAATATTTTTTCATGTCCCTTCGTGTAGACTACAAGCCACAAAAGCGATTAAAACGAGAGATCAGTCCTGAAATATTAAACAAAGCTCTCGACCACAGTTGCAGCTAAAACTCTGAGAGAGATTAATGGTTGCAAAACCTAGCAGTGAGGAATCATGTAAGTAGTTGCAGGAGCAGTTGCTGGATATTATACACTGTCGCAACAGATATTAGCAGCAGCAGTTGCTGGATATTACACACTGTTGCAACAGATGTTAGCAGTAGTAGCAGCAGTTGCTGGATATTATCCACTACTGCAATAGATGTTAGCAGTAGCAGCAGCAGTTGCAGGAAACAGCCCACTCTTGAAAAAAACATGTAAGTAGTGGCTGCAGAAGTTGCCGAGAATCACCCACTTTTTCAACACTTGTATGAAATGGCAGCAGAAGCTACTGGGCACCAAATACTACCTGGAGGGTCTAACTGGAGGGTAGACCTTCCAGTAGTATATATGGTCTATAGGATGGTTGTTATTTGTCAGTCGGTAAAGAACCAATAGGGATTCTTTTCTTAGTCATCATAACCGCGACTGTCTTATTCACTAATGAACTGTCACCGTTAATAACTGCTGCATCACATGTAATTAGTGGCTGAACAGTTTCTGGGGATCCCCCACTGCTGCAACACATGGAATCATTTCCAGCAACATTTGCTGGGGACCCCCCACTGCTGCAACACATGTAAGAAGTAGTGGAAGCAGTTACTGAAACACAAGTACACAGTAGCTCTAGCCGTTACCGATGACCACCCAACGTTGCAACATATGTAACAAGAGGCAACAGCAGTAACTGATGAGTATACTCAGCTGCAACACCTGTAGTTAGTGCTACATAACCATCATTACACAGGTCAGCAGCATGAACAATAGCGTCTATAACAATAACAGAGACCCAGGATGCACAAGAAAAGTGAAAGCATAATGTGAACTGTAGCAAAGACTAATAATACTACAAACAATTGGAAATCATGAGGAACAACAGTAGAAACAATAGCAGTAACAGCAGTATCGTAATGTCATATTGACAGGCAGTGGTGGTAAAAGAAACGGTATATTGCATAGAACAGGTGCAGAAGGTGAAGTATAAACAACAGAAGTGTCAAAAATGGACAGTAGTTGGGGCATTAGCAATAGGAATAACACTGTTGTAAAAACAAAAAGCAGTTGCAAGAACAGATAAAAAATCATGTGACAATAATCCCCTCGAAATAGGCAGAAGTACTGCATGTTCCCTCCTCCCCTACCCTCCCTCCATACCTCTTGTAGGATTCTTGCCTACCCTGCCTCACCTCCTGCAGCCTTTTTGCCTGTCCTGCCTCACCTTCTGCAACCTTCTTGCCTGTCCTGCTTCACCTCCTGCTGCCTGTCCTGCTTCACCTCCTGCTGCCTTCTTGACAGTCCTGCCTCAACTTCTCTTCCGGTTTCCATTCTTCTCTACTACGTCCTACCTTTCATGTTTATTTCCTCTACAACGTCCCATCTTGCTCACTCACCTCCTACCTTTTGCAACCTACTCTCTGTACCGTCTTACCCTCCCTGCTTCTCTCATCTCCTATTACACGTCTTCCTTACACTCCCTCCCACCACCTGCTGCCATCCCCACTCTCCCTCCCACCACATGCTGCCATCCCCACTCTCTCCCTCCCCTCCAGCATCACGTCCCACTTCCCTCTTTCCCTGCCAAACAACAGTGTTATACGAGCAGTTTACTTTTGTTATCACAATGTGAGAGTCATAACCCAGACAAACTGCTGGGTATGAATTGTGTTGTATTGCCATCCTCACTTTCTCTTGTGTCGTTATGTCATCTTCACCCTCTACTACATCGCCAGCATTTCTTCCATTTTATGAATAAATATCGTATTAATCTGTGCAATGGTAAAGAGTATTTTATGTGTGGATTTTCATGAAAGATTATGTACGAGATGCAGTTCTATAGAAAAAATCATTATGAGCCAGGGTCAGATTTTTCCAAACAATTGTTTTTCAAAGTCCGGATTTGTGTGTACACAATTGTAATAATTTTTTTGTGGTTGCAGGGGTCGTGTTGCAGCTTCTAGCACTGCCTAACTTACCGCTTATCGGTTTTATTTCCTCCTAATCTCATTAGTCCTGTCATATTTATTTGTAAAAAAACCACTTATGGAGGCTGCCTTCTTTCTTTGTCTTTAAGATCATTCCACTTCCTGACCACCCTCAGCTTGAAGAAATATTTCCTGATATTCCTGTGACTCATCTGTGGTTTTAGCATCCACGAGTTCCCTAATGTACCCATATCTCACCTCTTGACTCAGTAAACAGGAAGAGAATGATCAAATACTATAAGATTTTTGCATATCTTAGTCATTTCTTACCTGGATCTTCTCTCCTCTCAAATTGTTGGGTTCAGTTCCTTTAGTCTCTGTTTATAGTATATTTCACCTAACTCTGGTACTCGCCACAATACAAACCTCAGTTGCTTAGACATATTATCTGGAGTGAAGTCTATGTTGGTGCTTCATACTCCTCCAGGGGCCTGACATACACTGACGTACTTTCAGAATCCTGACAGGTAATCTTAGATACGCCAAACGAGTATTCGCCGCAGATTATTTGGCTGACATATATCTTAATCAATATGCTCAGGACTATGTTCATGCCTAGATCATTTTTACGTGAGCCTGCAACCACTCAATCTCTGTGTAGAATAAAGGGGTTTGTGTCCGGGACCGATCAGTTACCTATCCAATCAGGTCATTAGTTGAATCCAGTTCAAGAACTTGCCATCCCATCTCCAGATATCTGCAGTTCTTACATCTTTTTCTGGACAGGGCAGTGTGTATTCTCGGGTGAAGTTGTTTCTCTGGTGAGCTGAAGGACAGTGGTTAAACGCTTCCACACGTCGGCAGTACACATAAACGCGTATTCAATAGTATTGGTAGCAAGTACTTGCTGTCGACATGTGTGAGGTCTGCAGATTATTAAATTCAGTCAGGAACGCTGTGACACGCCCCTTTAAGTCACTGTTCTACACCCGGTGGGTAGACAAGAAGTCGCCTTGTCCCTAGTACAAGCCTAGGAACGTGACAAAATGAGGGAGAGTCGCCCTATTTATATAAGGTTCCAGTGTCACAAGCTTTATTCCACTCGATACACAGGCCTATTGGTGATTGCCACGTGGGTGCTACCCAAGCCAGTGGGTGGTACAAATGGGACGAGAGTGTGAACCGCAGTCTGTAACAGTCTGGCGCTTTAAGTCTCCGCCGCCAAGTTTCAAAGAGGAAGTAATCGGAACTTGCATTTTCAGTACTCTGTTCCGTCAGAGGCACCATATGTAACCCAAATGAACTCCTTATTTCAGCGCAAGAGCTTTAACAGTAGATCTCGAGGCCATATTGTCTGTGAACTCAGATTAAGTTGTAATAAACAGTTGTCAATGAATAAACAGAAAAATGGACTTAGGGCGCGAACTGCTGTCCGATATTGTACAGTCTCGAGCACAAAGAGGAAGGGATCGGTGGTGGCAGTGGAGCAGTAGAGCGTCTTAATGTCAATTTAGAGACCCCGTGTCGTCCATCTTTGTTTATTCATTGACAGTTGTTAATTACAACTTTATATATATATTCCATGGGGTAATAGAAAAGAATTTTGCCTCCGTAAGTCATGCGTGTCGTAAGAGGCAACTAAAATGCCAGGAGCAAAAGGCTAGTAAAGCTTTCTCCGGTATAAATGGCTAAATTTAAAGAGAAAAACTTTCGTTTTTCTTTTTTAGGTCACCTTGCCTCGGTAGGATACGACCGGTGTGTTCATATATATATGTCGTGCCGAATAGGCAGAACTTGCGATCTTGGCTTAAATAGCAACGCTCATCTTGCCATATAGGACAAGCGAAAATTTGTGTATGCAATAATCTCGCCAAAATCATTCTGAACCTAACGAAAAAAATATATTTCACTGTGTTTGTTTAGTATTAAATTATTGTAAACAAATCTAAAATATATTTAGTTGGGTTAGGCTAAAATAAATTGTTCTTGTTATAATAAGGTTAGGTAAGTTTTCTAAGATTCTTTTGATGCAAAATTATAAATTTTTACATTAACATTAATGAAAAAAATATATCTTTAAACGTATAAGAGAAATTTTTAGAAAGGACTTAATTTTAAATGAGTTCTTGCTAATTGACCAGTTTTACATATTCAGCACGACACATATATATATATATATATATATATATATATATATATATATATATATATATATATATATATATATATATATATATATATATATATATATATATATATATATATATATATATCCCAACGTGTCGGTGTTTACATAAATTTCAACATACATAACACATCCATCTAAGAATAAATACAATAGAAAAATAGTAAAAGTCAGTAAATAGATTATCCTTCTGGAAATACATAAGTAAAAAATATTGACATTTACGCGTGTAGCGAAAGATATATAACAATGTAGTGGGAGCCTTCCCATCGAAAACTGTGTCAGAAATTGGATTACTGTGAGAGTAATAGTCGAGTGCTGGGTTATATTTTATGGTCACCTTGTTGTGTTATTTCTCCAGAGAGGTAAAAGAACCGAGTCTCACCACAACATTTAGGATGATAGTCTAGAATAAGCATTTTGATGCAGAAAATAGTCTTTTCTATCATTAGAAAATTAGTTATTAACTCAATGAGAAATATAAATGCCTGATGTGTTACAGGTGAAAATGATGGAAATGAAGGATAAGAGATTTACGTTGACCTTTCCCAGTCTTTAGTTGCTTCTTCCCTGCCAGACGTGTGATGATGAACCCATATAATGGAATTAGTCGGATTGTGCAATATTATATGATCTTGACCCAACACATACACACGCTCGCTCAATCAACCTTATGGATAAACCAGCATATACCTGAGTGAATTGGGCCAACCTCCGGAAATGGGAGAGTCTTCCCTATTTCCTGGTTCCCCATTTTTTTGGATGCCGTGGAATTTGCCCCAACTAACAGATGCCAGATACTTTCAGATTAGAATATTAGTCTTTTATAATGATTCGACATGAGGTTTGACAGCATGTGTATGACAGTTGTCATGTCATTAAGGTTGTGGTCATTACTAAATATTTAAAGTTGATGGGCTGCTATATGCCTCTACTGTTACTGTCTTAATATCTTGCCTTAATTTTTCTGGCACCTGGCACTGGTCTTCCCGTTGCCATCTCATTCTATAATAACAATAAAGTCTTTCCCTAGAGCGTTTCTACCTAGAAATTCTACTCATTTCTGCAACATTATAGAAATGGCTAAATTTTAGTACCTCCCACACACAACTGCCTCTTACTCCTAAAAGATGTTATACCTCCCTGGCCAATTACTGCACGAAATTGCCGATTCCCTGTCTTCATCAACATTTAACAGTTTCTCAAAATGTTCCATTTATGCCTTAATTTTTACTTCTAAGTATTAAAACTAAATTATTTTAAGAAAATAATTCTTTCCTGTGTATATTTTTGGAAAGAAAAATTGTATGATTCAAGAATTCCATTTCTTTACAAAAATTGTTAGAATATATATTGTGCAAGAAGTGAGAGGTCCCCAGGTTGTCTCACAATGATCAAGATTTTCAGCTGGTAACATTCTCTCTTACTGCAGGGTGAACACGTTAATACAACTATTAAGGAATATTTTAAACGTTCCAGGAAAAGGTGTGGCATCCTGTACGCATTTACGTACGTAAGGGTATAGGTAACATTTCAACCATCGACGAGTGAAAATTGGAGAGGAAGGGATGCATACAAAAAGAGAAAGCGTGCAGCAAAACCCATTTCCATATTGTCGTGGAATTCGAGGTTCATTAGCCTAGTTTTGGAGGAAAACCCTTGGGACATTTTCCGAGGCGAAGCTGCATTTCAAGAGGCAACTGACGATATTTCCGCATGGAAATTGTATTGATAGCAAGCGAGCGCAGGCTGGTAGTCGGGGCCTCCACCATGTTATAAACTTCACATTGTGGGAATCGCTTGTTTGCTTGTAAGGGAAATGGTAAAGCCTAATTTTATATGTATTTGTGTATATACCTAAGTATGTGTGTTTATACTTGAGTATGCATATATTATATGTGTATATATTTTCACTAAATATGGTGTAAAAAATATTTTGCACCAAATATAATTTACAAACCCCACCTAACCCAGTTTAACGTAATTTATCCAAATTCTAGTAAATTTTTCATTGATCAGTTAAATATAAATATTTCTTAAACTCAAAGGTATTTTCTAGTTATGTTCAGATTCACTTTTACGGTAAACTCGCCAGATCGGCTTATTTGGCACAACATAAATATATCGTACCGAATAGGCCGAACTCCCTTAAAAATTAGATTTTCCAAGAATTTTTTTTACAGACAGATATTTTTTTCGTTGACAATTGTGTAAAAAACATTTTTTGACCAAACCTAACTTACAAGCCTCGCCTAACCTAGCTTAAGGTGAGGTAATTTTGTGATTTATTTAAGCCAATTATTAGTAAATATATCATAGATCACTATATTTATTTAATATTACTTAATCATTCGTCTCTCGACCTGCGGGGAGAGAGGACGCTTCTACTGGTTCTCTTGCACGCCACCTGGTGAGGAAAACATAGTATTAGCACCAAGATGGCGGACCGACTGTACCGGCGTATTAATACTGTCTGCATTCAGCTGGTTAAAGGATCTTTAAGCAACGACACGATGAACGTTCTCCTGCCAAGCATTATCAGGGACTGTTATGGCATCCCCAATGAAGAGCTGTATGGTGTGGCATTGAATGGAATGTCAAGGGTCTTCGTGAAGTTCATGAGGGCTGACTTCTACTCTACCATCGTAGATGAATTTCAAGAACGACGGATGAGTATCAATTCGGCAGTGGAAGTATGCTTGCATGATGTGTCTAAGTATTTTACTTGGGTGAAGGTAAGGAATGTACCTTTTGAGGCAACAGCATACAGCCTACAAGATGTGTTCAGTGGTTATGGAACTGTACACTCGACGAGCATGGGAATGTGGAGGGACGGCCCTTATGAGGGGATGCCGGAAGGATCCTTCACACTGAAAATGACCCTGAGGAGACCGATACCATCATATGTTACATTGCATAACCATAGAACACAGGTTTTTGTACACTATGCGGGGCAGAGGAAGACGTGCCGTTTATGTGACTCTTATGAGCACATGGTGGCACAATGCCCCAGGAGACAGGGGCCTAGGCGTCAGGAGACAGCTTCTGTGGATACGCCATTAGAAGCCACGGATGTTATGACGGGTGAAGTGGAAAGCCGGGGTACAGGCCTATGGAGTGAGGAGGTCGACAGGGCAGAGGTGGTTTTGGAGACGTGTGTTACACTACCAGTGGAAACGGGGGGGGAGGGAATATCGCTGTCAGACAGACCGTTAGGTACTGCAGAGTCAGCTCAGGACGGGATTTTGGAAGCTGTGCTGAAGGATTTCTTGGAAGAGTCGGAGCATGGTGTGGAAAGTGAGGTGAGGTCAGGTGAAGACAAGGTGATGGATGAACAGAAGCAGGGTAAGGAAGACTTGAGTGATGTTCGAAAGGAGAGTAATGTGGTGGTGGAGGTCCATCAAGAAGATGTGGTTGCAGAAGAAATGTGTGTAGAGGGTAGCTCCCGCAAGAGATCAGCGGGGGCATCAGACATGGACGAAGTCCTCACACCAGCGCAGAGGCCTGGGAAGAAGATGTGGGCAGCTGTGGTAGCAAAGGCAAGTTCGGGAGGAGGGGGGGGCAGTGGAAAGCTAGGCGGGAAGGGACAAGGAGGGGTTGGAGGGCAGGAACGAGGGATTGATAGAGAAGAACCGAAACCTATGAAAGGAGGACCAAGTAAGCCTCAGCGGCATAGGGGTAAGCCGCCATTCTTGTAACATTCAGGTGTGTAACTTTCAATGTAAACGGTCTTAAAACCGAGGTCAAGAGGGTATGGTTAGAGTGGGTTTTGAGGAGATTTAGTATTGATGTCTGTTTTTTGCAGGAACATAACCATAGGTTAGGATGTGAGCTGTTGTTGAAAGGTTATAGGTTGTTTACATGTGATGCTTTGAGGTTGAAAGGAGGTGTGGCTGTGGCGGTGAAGGAGACCAGTCCTTTGCGTATCCTGGGTTGGGAGGAGGGGGGGGGTGGGTGGGTTGTCAGGGTGGATGGGTTTTGGGGGGATAGGAGGGTTAGTTTTGTAGGTGTGTACATGCCAGCAACTAGTAACGCTAGGGTGAAGGTGGATTTTGTGCGCGAGGTTCTGGTATATCACTTGCGAGGTTTACCTGCTTTTACGGTGATTGGTGGGGATTGGAATTGTGTCATTAGGAATGGTGATGTGGTTCCGAGGGGGGCGGGTTGTGTTTTGGGGGTTCTGCGGGATGTTTTGCGAGATGTTGGAGTGGTAGATGTGGTGGGAAGTAGGGGATATGGAGTGGAGCACACTTTTATTCGTAGGGGATATAAGGCACGGTTAGATAGGATTTATGTTAGGCAGGGCATAGGTGTGGAGAGGGTGAGGACTATCGATGTGGGTTTTTCTGATCATCGTGCTGTTATAGCAGATTTGAGGGTAGATGGCATAGTGAGAGTTTATGCAGGATACTGGAAATTAAATGTGAGGCTACTTAGGGAAGAGGGTGACACTACGGGGTTTGAAGATTGGTGGAAATCCTTTTGGGAGACTAGGAATATGGAAATGGATTTGCTGGATTGGTGGGAAATGAGGGCTAAAGTTGAAATTGGGAAATTTTTTAAAGTACGGGGTAAGGAGATGGCTAGGTGGAGCTATGGCCTACAAAATTATCTTGAGGGTCAGTTAAATGACTGTTATGCAGAGGAACGGGTGGGGCGGAGTGAGGACATGGAACGTTTGCGAAATAGGTTGGCGGAAATTCACAATGAAAAATTTGAGGCAATTCGAGTTAGGGCAGGGTTGGAGGATGTCTTAAGGGGAGATAAGCCATCGGGTTTTGTATTAAGGAGGTTTAAGGAACGGCAGGCGAAGACCACCTTGGCTTATATTGAGGCAGGTACAGGGGGGTGGGGTGGCTTTGAGGAGGGTCAAGGCCTATCCACCACGGAAAATATTAGTTTGTATGCAGATTTTTGGTTTAGGGAGAAGTGGAGGAGGGTTGGCGGGGGAGTGGGTGAGGGACGGTTTGGGGATGAAGGGTTTAATAGGGTATTAAGTGAACAGGACAGTGACAGAATCGAGGGTAGTATTAATGTAGAGGAGGTGGAGGAGGCAGTTTTTGGGATGTGCCAGGGTAAAACCCCAGGCATAGACGGAATACCAAACGATTTTTATAGGTATCATTGGGGGAGTGTACGGCATTGTCTGGTGGGGGTTTTGAATTGTATGTTAAGTAGTGGGAGGATGGGGAAATCACAAAGAACGGGTGTCACGGTTTTAGTTCCCAAAAAGAAGGAATGCCGAGTTTTGAATGATTACCGTGCGATTACGTTAATGTGCTCGGATTACAAGATTTTTACTAAGGTTTTGGGCAACAGAATGAGGAAAGTGTTGGGTTTAGTGTTACATAGGGGACAGTTGGGAATTCCGGGAAGAAGGATGAGGGATGGACATGGTTTGATTAGGGATTTTCTAGAGAGATGTACGGGAGGGGGAATACTAGGTTTAGATTGGGTGAATGCTTATGATTGCGTGGACAGAGATTTCTTAGGGGTTTGCTTAGAGAGGCTGGGGTTTCGGGAGGGGGTAGTGAGGTGGGTGAACACCCTGTATGATGGGGCAGAGGTGAGGGTACAGGTCAATGGGAGGTTGGGTGAAAGTGTACCAATGGAGAGAGGTTTGAGGCAGGGCTGTCCGATGTCACAGCTGCTCTTTGCGTGTGTGCAGAATCCTTTTTATGAGTCTGTTGAGAGGGTAATGAACAATCAGGAGATGGAAGGGGGGTGCAAAGGGGGCATCGTTGGGTATGTGGATGATACTACTGTTTTGATAAGGGGTCAGGAGGAGTTAAGGAGGGTGGGTAGAGTGATTCAGATGTTTGGTATGAATACCGGAATGAGAGTTAATACGGTGAAATCAAGGTTACTAGAGGTCGGTAATTGGATAGGGGGGGGCTTGGGGATAGGGTTAGGATGGACAGTGGTTGACAGAATCAAGGTATGTGGGATATGGTATTTGGCGGAAGTGCAGGCATGCAGAAGGGTAAATTCGGAGTCTGTCACGGGTAAGGTTTTAAGTAGACTAGGAGGTTTAAGTGCGAGGGACTTAGCTTTACATCAGAGGGTAGTGGTGGTAAATTCACTTGTCTATAGCAAGGTATGGGGGGTGGCAGAGGTTTTTCCCTTAGAGGTACGAGATATTGTGGAAATGCAGAGGAGGGTGCTGAAGTTTGTGTGGGGATTTGGGAGGGCATGGTTAAGTAAGGAGGTAGTTATGACGGATGTTCGGAGAGGGGGTTTAGGTTTGTTGCCTTTAGGACTGAGAGTAATGGCTGTATATATCAAGTGGAGGTATATGAGGGAAGGGGGTGTGAGGGGCGCTAAAGTAGGAAGAGTTATGGAGGAGGCACGTAAATGGTGGAGTGGGAAGGATTTGAGGGTTTGTGAAGATATGTTGCGATTTTTATTGACAGTGCAACAGGTGGATAAAATCAAAGTGAAACGGTTGGTGAGGGTAGTGAAAGGTCAAGGAATTATGCAAGGGGTAGCCGTGTATCCAACGTATGATTGGGGGGTTATTTGGAAAGATTTTAGTAAGCTTCGGATCCCGGCTAGAGTAAGAGAATTAGTATATAGGTTTATCATGGGGATTCTGGCTTCCAAGGAGGTGTTACGTAGTATGGGGTTTGTGGAAGAGGCTTTTTGTCAGTTTTGTGGTGATGTTGAAACGGCGTTTCATGTGGTCTTTTTTTGTACCTCCTTGGAGGGGGTGAGATCATGGATGGGTGGGGTTATCAGACTGTTGGGGGGGGGGCCGTTTGCCGCTTTTAAGGGCTTTACTACTGGATGTAAGGGGAGTGCCTAGGGATGTTGGAAGGGCTATAATGTATATCATAGTGGATTATCTGGACATTTCATGGGGAATGAGGGGATTAAGGGGTGATATGAGGGTAAAAGCGTTGGCGGCCAGATTCTATAGGACGAAGTGTAGGAATAAGTTGGTTTATGGGGTGTCTTGGGAAAAAAGTTTCCCGGAAGGTTATAGGAATCTCACTGTGGGTTCCCTGAGGCGGGGTCCCTGAGGATGGACAAAGGAGTGGTCTCCTTATGGGGGGATGTAAAGGGGGGGGGGTTGTTTTATGGTTTATCTGGAACTGATGTAGTGTGTAAGAGGAAGGTAGTGAGAATTAGGTATGGATGGTACGACATGTTTCACGAGAATGTTTGTCATAGTGAGATATAAGTGTGGTTTCCAGGGTTACATTTCTAAGCCTGATGGTTATGTTCACTGGGTTTAAAATTTCCTTGAAAGCCAGGATACCGAGCCCTTAGGATCTCGTTTTTAAGTACTTAGATTGGCACGTTGGTATCAACACAAAATTTTTCTGAGATACGTGTCAGTTCTTTTGGGACTGGCACATTACAGCAGCCTTATCCTTATAACTACTCTAGTCTTATTTTAGTCTCGGGTTCTTTAAATAATTTACATAGCCTAGTATTGTACCGCTAATGTGGCAAGTGGTGTATTATCTTGCATTTTGAGTGTGATTTTCACGATATGCAAAGTTTTGAATGTTTGTAATTCATGGTTAACATTAATATTTGATATCATATTGGTGGTGTATATTCTTCTACTTATTACAGTGTATGCGTATAGGAATGTAATTTTCATATCTATTTTAGTCTGTAAATTTTGTGTTTTTGTCTTGTTCATGCACTACCTACTTTTAGGTTTTGATGAGGTCAGGGTATGACCTTTCATTAGGATAATTCAATGTATGTTATTTAGAACGGGGACTGTACATACGGGGAGGGGGGGGGTAGAAGTGTCGGCTGTGTCTGCACTGGCAATAATGTTTATTATAAAAGGAGGGTTTATAGGTTATGTATATGGTTGTGGGTTATGTATATGGTTGTAATATGGCCTTGATCTATGGTGTTCTTAAAATGTACCTGGGTTGTGTACTAGAGTTTTTGTAATATCTAGTAGGGTTTTTAATTTTATACTATTATCATTATTGTATTTGCTCTGTTTTAAATAAAAATTATGTATAGGGTTTGGGTTTAAACCCTTTAATGTGCCGAGGTTGGTTATAAAAACTTGTTTTAGGTTATGTTATTATTGTATGTTACATTTATTTTGTTCTGTTTTCTGTAGCAGAATTATTGTATTAGAGGGTTAACATTAATAATAGTAAAATACTGTTTCTCATTTGTGCATAAGGAATCATACGTTCCTGCGAATTCCTATTGGTTAGGATATAATGTAACATAACTTAACCAATATTCTGTACCCTGTCATAGAGGGTATGTTAGAGTTTTGTCTTGTTTTTGTAGTTATGGTAGCTTTGGTTAGGGTCTTTTTACTTTACTGACATATGTGTAGTACATATATTGTATGTTAAAGGTGGTTATGGTTTCGTCGTGTATGAAAATTTCAACTTTAGTAATCTTGTGATATGTACATTTGTATGTTGTTTTTTTGTGATAGGACATGTCAGGTATTCATTTTATATTGTTAAACTATGTAAAGTATCATTTTGGTGTGTTGTCGTTGGGTACAATGGCTTGGCGGCAACTATTAATGACTGTTATACATTAGTGAGGTTTGCCTCAGCGTGTATTATTCGCTATAACAAGATGTTATAATACTTGTTCCAGCCGGGAATAACCTGGTACTAGTAGCACAAAAGAATGTTTTGTATTCCTGTACTTGATTATGCATCCTTTGTACTTTTGTAAGGTTTCTAATAAAAATATAAAAAAAAAAAAAAAAAATATTACTTAATATCAATGAGAGTTTTTCTCACTATGTCCAGATTGATTTTTGCTTATTTAATTATTTTTATCTAACTTCGACATAATTTAGGACTTGATAATTACTCTGAATAACAATTGGAATTAGATATGTTAACTGCTGTGTTGTTAATATCTGTAAAAGGCACAGTTGGACCTCTGTAGGAAATTACTCAATTTATATGCAAAGTGATCACAGAAATTTGTTGTCTGTAGAGATCAAATTCAAAAAGACTGTGAATAATCATATATAGTAATCATTATATTTAAGAAAACTATTTTCTCTAAATAAAGTCAAGCAGTTAGATTTAAAAAAAAAAATAATCGATAGGAACCAAAGCATGAAATTAGATTTATTTTAATTACAAATTAGTTAAGCAAGTGTCAGTTTGCGATTGTTTATATTTCAGATGAATAAAAGGATAGATGCTATCCCAATAGGATACAACTTATGCAAATTTTATAATATAAATTTTAATGTTTATATCAAAAAATTAAGGGGATAAAATGTTGGATAAAAATAAAAAAAATTCATTTAATACCCCCCCAGCTTAATCTATGATGACAGCGAATTAACCTTCAAAAAAAATTGTTCGGAAGCTAGATATGTTCTTAACTGGGTTTCTGTTAGCACAATATGGCAAGTTATTAATAATAATAATATTAAAGTATTGTAAAAGCCTTTGAATTGCTGTGATAGTTCCACGGTCATAAGAGGGCAATAACTTTCGAAAATTGCTATATTGATTATCTTGGTACGATAAACACGGATAATGGACACTTCCGGCATGTTAAATGGGCCATTTAATAAAGTATTTTCCTTGTCAATTACCATGTTTCATTGGGTGATTCTGCAATATTCCAGGGAGGAGGAGGGGGAGGTAATTCACCCTTTGAAGTACCTTTAGAATTCAACTCTCATATTAACACATGCATATAATTTCCATCTCATTTACTTGTCATTTTGTAAAAGGAAATGCAAGGACATTTTGGCTTCATCTGTTCCTCTGAACGTTGAGTTCAATGGCAAGTTAAATTTTCCTGCGTCTGTGCAATGCTGCTTAGGTGTAATATGCAATAAGGTTTGCCTGGGGATGTAGAGTCTGTTAGTTATAATTCATCTTTTAATTTTGGTTAAATCATTGTTAAACGTCGTAATGGGATAAACAAAGTTGTTTTTACCACAAAGTTATTTGTCTAAGATGTAAATGTCCAGATGCTTCGTATGTCCCAAAAGTCTACAAGTCCAGGTAAAGAGGGACTAAAATTACACTTAAGACACCATAGTGATTAGGGAAACACAGGTAATACTGAGAGAAAGTCTGTATTTTAGACGACGTTTCGCTCAGGATTGAGCTTTGCTAAGTTATCATAAAGCTCAGTCCTCAGAGAAAGGTCGTCTAAAATTTAAACTTTCTCCTCACTGCATGTGTTTTTGCCCACTTGAGACTCTATACCATTTTGTTTCAAATAAATGAAATACACTTGTTACAGTCACCTCCAATATTTTGCAGAGCACTGACACTGGCCGATAATTGGTTAATTAACTGCTGGTCTTTACTCTTATAAATTGGTGTAGCTCTGGCACAAATGGCAGCATGGAGGGAGGTCGCCTGGCTGGGGTGTTCCATA
Organism: Cherax quadricarinatus; assembly: GCF_038502225.1. Lineage (NCBI taxonomy): Eukaryota > Metazoa > Arthropoda > Malacostraca > Decapoda > Parastacidae > Cherax > Cherax quadricarinatus. The sequence continues at coordinate 58,465 of NW_027197569.1, forward strand.
TATTTTGCTTGGAAACAAGTGTTCAATATGGTTGACAGGAGTCAACCACCGGGGATTACAAAATAGTGACAATTCTTTGCACCAGAGCGTTCTTTCGGAATCAGTGAAAGGACAGTGAGCATGTGGGAAGTGGGAATGTAGTGCGTTTTGTTTGGGTAGGGATTCAGCAGATGCGTTCCCGCTTCGATGGATCGTAGGGGTAATGTGGGGGAAAGTGGCTGGGTGTGAATAATGCTGTTTGAAAGGTTATCTGAAAAGTAATGTTGAAGCACTTCTGTCAAGAAAGGTATTTGCATTTGCAGGATTGGGTCGCCAGACAAAAAGTTGCTTCTTTCGTTAATTATAAGAACTCTTGATTTGCATGAGGCGGACTTAAGCTGCCATTTTAAAAAGATCCTAATA